>NW_015664998.1:45473-182293 GCF_001515625.1 Sinocyclocheilus rhinocerous | reverse complement strand
CTTTCACAACGAAGCACACAGCGTCTTCACGACATGGCTGCAGCGTCAACAATACTACAGCGAGAATAAAAGTTACATCTTCTTTCTTTGCGTGAACATTTGGGCGGCTTTATGCAAATCTTCCCAGATCGTGAGGTAGATATGTGGGGGCGTGTTCGAACGAGGCGTTTTAGGAGGGCATGGACAAGTCTTAACTTTTATAAAGAATATCTCTTTGGATTTGAGACTTTAGTCTTTGCAACTTTACAGATCTTCTTTATGCACCAAGAGCTTGTAACACTCCAAAGAGAAAGGAAAAATTGAAATCGCATCATATGACCCCTTTAAATGAAGAACGCAATTAAATAAAAAAAGGAAATAGTTGTTTTCATGTTAATTCTAATTCCACCTCAAAACACACTACACAAGGTTTTCTTTTTTTTTAATGGATATAAAAGATAGGACAAGTTAAATCAAATTGTTCTCCTGACCTTTGACATGAAATTTGTCCAGCCACAAGCAGCATTATCGATGGTGTGCAGCTGTTCCAGTAGTGTGGTTGTGTTCGGCAGGGTGAAGTTCTCCTCCAGCAGACTGTTCATCAGCTCACTGTCTGAGACGTTCAACAGGTCATGGTGCCTCTTCAGGTCTGCAATGAACTACGACATACGGACAAAACAAAAGACATCAAGCACATGCACAACACAAAGGGCTTTTCAAACTAAGCGGCTGAAAGACAGAATGTTACCTGCTGGAGCCACATCAGGTGATTGTGCAATTTATGTTACTAAAATGGTTATTTTCCTGCGTATTTTGGTCATTTGCGTTTTATATCCTTTTATATTCGCTATAAAATGGGTAGGTTTAGGTTTGGGGGTAGGTTAAGGGGTCTAAAAATCTAAATTGCATATTAATAAAATGATAAAAATGCATATTCGCTATAAAATGGGTAGGTTTAGGTTTGGGGGTAGGTTAAGGGGTCTAAAAATCTAAATCGCTTATTGATAAAATGATAAAAATGCATTGATATGAATATCTTGATATAAAAGATACGTAAATATTTTTACGTTTTTTAGCTAAAAATACGTAGCGATTTGTACGTTTTAAACATTGAAATACGTCTAAATTGTACTTTTTAGCATTAATAAAAACGTACAAAAGTGTACGTTTTGTGCTTGTAAATGTTACGTATTAATACCTACGTATAAACATGAGACCAGGCTGTTTTAACAAAGGGAGACATTTTTTGATCACCAAATAAAGAGCAAAAGATGCACATTTAGTTATTTTATGTATTCTCATGATTTACTCATGCTGCTCCAGAGAATGATGGGAAGCGTAGTTTGGTAATGCCTAAATAAACAGTATTTTCAAGCAAGATACACTACCATTCAAAAGTTTGGGGTCAGTATGTTTTTTTTTATATCTCTTCTGCTCACCAAGGCAAAATTCTTAAATTAGCAACTGAAACACAGAATGTTACCTGCTGGAGCCACATCAGGTGATTGTGCAATTTACCCTCCTCTAGGAAGGCCCTTAATTCAACTGAGATGTTGAGCCACACACGGGCATAATGAGTCACATTCCCCACAAAAGTAAACGTCTCATTGGCCTAAAGTCAAAACAAAAAAAAATCTGATCAAAATCTTTATAGCTATCCCAAATGATTCTCTATTAATTGGTTACAACCTAAATTAAATGAAAGAATGACCAGCACAAAGTTTTAAAAGGTCATTTGGTTTCAGGAGTAATTAATCTGCAATTTTTTATTGCAGAATGGTTTGGGCTGCAAACCCAGTTGCTACATTATAAATGCTCACTGTAAGATTTTTTCAGCCTTGAAACACCTTAGACTTGTCTGGACTTACCTTTTGTATGACCTTGTCCACCTCTGAGCCAATGGGAGAGTAGAGGATTTTGGGATTTGTAGTCATGAGATGGACAAGTAAGCCCAAATTTCTTTGTTCTTTGCTGGTAAAGCCCAGGGAACTCATATTGCCCTGTTTCAGAGCTTCTGGCTCAATAATCCTGATAAAACAATAAAGATTATTGAAACAAAACAAAAACAGATTTAACATTCAGAAAGGTAACACATCGTAACACTCAAATACTCACCTGTTATTCCCACAAAGAATGGGCTGAAGACCTGCCCACAGCTGAACAAAGGCAGAAAACTGTGATCTAGGGTTTTCAGCATCGGCCTCATTTCCTGCAGCTCTGCCTCCTTCCTCCACAGGGCTGTCTGTTGTGTTGAGACCCCATGTTGTTGTGTTGGAGCTCCAGGACGTGGTGTTGGCTATAGGAGGAGGCTGGTGGCCTGCACAGGCCCCTTTAGGGAGCAGTCTGGCCAGACCTGACAGCAAATCCACATCCCTCAGGAGCCGTTCTACATCCGCCAGGTTCTTCAGCAGAGCGCCGAGATGGGATTGATCCAAGAGACCAGACATGTTAGACTGCTCCAGACGCAACTGAGGAAGGAGGACAGGAAAGAGTGCCATATAGAGAAAGGAAAGAGGAACAATTCTTAATCGTAATAGGTAAAAATGTACAGTATCAGAGTGTTTCTTCAACTAATGGGCACTTTTGGCTCTGTAGACTTATAAAGTGTATTAAACACTCTTTTTGTACTCTTAATAGTTTAATTTGTCCACTAATAATGTCTAACTATATGGAAGAAGTCTTTTCATTTTTCCTGAAAGTAATGAAAAATCTTACCACAGTGTAATTTCCAGCACAACTCAAATTCTATGTGTTTAACAGCACTCTGTGACTTTTTTTTTAAAATTACAGTGGAAATGACATTTTAACAATAATAAATGGAATAAAATGACAGATTCCTGTGTCTTTCTAAAGCTAGTTTCACAGCTAGCATTACTATATCCTAAAACACACAATAAATAAATAAGCACTTTTTGCATAATTTAACAAAATTACAGCTTGATTGGAAATAAGTGCTCACAAGTAAAATCAATTATCATTGATTTTTCTTTTTTCAGACTTAATGTCTCATATTTAATCTCAAGCATGCTTTTCACTGACATTGTTGTCTACCTGCTACAACAAACACACTAACTTTATGAAGAAAAAAAAATGGCACAATTGTTGGTGTGATAGAAATGACACTACAACTTGGACAGCTGTCATTTTTGGAAAAATAAATAATTTTCACACAAAAATATTAATTGTTCATGTCTTTATGTATATGTATGCATGTATAGGTTACCTTTAATAAAAATTAACCCCTGAGACATAAAACGCAAATATCACATTGTGTCCGTTTAAGAAGATGTGCTGTTCTTCCATGTACCTGATCAAAGACTCTCTGTGTATCAATCTGATCTCTCAATTCTTCACTCATCTCCTTAAACAGCTCCGCCCTCTGCTCTGCCCTTCCACCACAAACAGTCGTTCGATAGGCCTGTAAAACTGCTTGTTGTTTCTCAGGGACCAATAGGATTTTGCTCATCTCACTGTTCCCTCCTTCCCCACAAGTGAGTGTTTCAAGCACTGCACCAGTCAACAGAATTCCCTGAAAAAAATGTAAGAAGATTTGTGAGGTGTCTTCATTAAACTGAAGATTATGATTTCTGTGGAACGAAATTGCTAAAAAATGTATTTAACATTTAAAACACTTTTAAAAGTGGAGTTGCAGACCGACCTCCACCTCACGCAGAGCTTGAGGATCAAATTTTTGGCCTCCTCCACCTCCAGTGATCCCCAGGGTCTGGGACAGGACTTTGAGCAGAGCTTGACGGCGAGCAGCTTTAGTGGGGTCTCTCAAGGCCTTCTGAATCAGACCCCCCTCCAGACTACGCCAGCCTCCAAGTAACTGCTTCTGAGTATGAATGAAACATTCTGATTGTTTTATAATTGCAAGGTTATAAGCAATTGCATGCCCTAATTGGAAAGTCCTTTACAGCAAATGACTTACTATACTACTATCTATATTTAACAGGGGCGTTTTGTCCCTGTTTTGAGTAGGCCATGTCTGTGCAAAACAAATTGGCACAAGAAATAAATCAATAGTCTAAATTTACTTCTTTTTTTTTTTAATTAAAAAAATGCTTAAACTTGACAAGACTGGTGTGACATTAATGTGAAAACATCAGTTCAATTTTCCCAGCAGAATGAAATGTAACCGGAACCTAAGTATTTATGAAAATATGAACACACCCCACAAAAAAAAAAAAAATCCCCACATGTTGAGAGAGGGCTTTGCCTCCTCATTTCAGTAGTCTGCTACATGCCACTGATGCATTGTGAGATCACACCTAACCGTCTACTGAATCTAAACTAACAGTATTAGTTTCAAAATGTAAAAAAAAAATTGTATGGGTGTCAAAATGGATATTGTATAACACATATTATTATATTTAACATTTCCCATCCATTAAGCATCATAAAAATCTGATATAATTTCAATCTGATATCTTTACCTCACAACCTCTCTCCAAAACCACTAACACAAAGACATATCAACAAATTAGCAAACAGAGCAAATGATTTACAGGCAGAAAGCGTTGCTGATACTAAAAAAAAATGCTGCCTGCTTCCCCGACTCTTTTTTTGCCATTTACAATGTCTAGGGCTGGGACACAGACAGGTGATTTCTCAGGACTATCTGTCAAGTAGTAGGTACATTATGTGTGTGGTATTCAAAAAATGTTGCTTACAGCAGCTCAACAAGTATGAAATATGAATGATAAAGGCACTGCAGCAGCACTGGCACTGCATTAAGTAAAGTGTGGGACAATTATTATATCATTTAATTATTGCAGACTTGCATTACTGTAAGTTTAGTGCTTGAACTTCTTGTGCATTTTAATGGAGTTTACGAAATATAAAAGCAGTGTTTGTTATTTTTAAACCACATTTACTTCCTATATTTATTCAATTAGCAGTTACTGTTATACAAAATATGACCCCAAACTTTTGAACAGTAGTGTATACACACGCATGCACACGGAAATGTGTGTGTTTTTGTCATTCTGTACCTCCAGCTGTACGAGCTTCTCTCCAGGACTGTGGAGTTCATGCTGTCCTTCATCTTTTTCTCCTACCTTTGATCCCACTTTAGGATACATCCCAAAGATGAGATTATACACCTGAACAGAGTACACACACATACACACGCACAAGCACAGATTTAGAAACTCCTATCTCGCACATATACTTTAAATAGCCAGAGAAGAGAAGAAACGAAACTCCCTCAGGAAAACTAACATTTCATTCGGAAACTCACAAGAGCATATCTCAACACTTTTACATCGACTACAGCACATTAACCCGACACATTAAAGCGTGTTATGCTGGAGCTCCTCTGCCCTAAAGCATTAGATTCTATTGCACATCCTCCCTCTGTGTTGTCATGGAGCAGAATCGTTAATGGTGCTGCAAACCCGAGCTGAGACTCCAAAGAGGATGAAAGGGGAAGAAGGCTCAGAGGAGCATGACGCTGAGTCATGATTTGGACTTCAAAAGCACTGCTGTCTGACCTGGGTTGGAGGAAAAAGGAAGTTGAGGTGAGAAAACAGACCTCTTTCAGGTTGATGGGGGAGGAGAGCAGCAGGCTGGCGGTGTTGTTTGGCAAGGAAAGGTTTCTGCTCAGGAACTGCTGGAACATCGACTGGTTCCTGAGGACACTTCCCACGGTAAAACCTGAAGCGGAGACATGCACACAAATTTTTCATCAAAATAATTTTTATTTGCTGCAGTTGACATATATGTACACTACCATTCAAATGTTTGAGGTCAGTATTTTTTTCTAAAGAGGGATGCATTAAATTGATTAAAAATGACAGTAAAGACTTTTACATTGTTACACAAAATATCTATTTCAAATAAATTGCTGCTGAACTCTTTTGAACTTGGTATTCATCAAAGAACTCTGAAGCAATACAAAATATTTCTTGAACACCCAATCAGCATATAAGAATGATTTCTGAAGTATCATTTAACATTCTGAAGGACACTGAAGACTGGAATAATAGCTGCAGAAAATTCAGCTTTGCCATCACAAGAATAAATACATTAATAAAGAAAACAGTTATTTTTAATATTCAAAAATATTAGTTTTTACTGTATTTTTGAGAATGTAAGAGACTCTTTCAAAAACTTTAAAAAAATATTACCAACCTCAATTGAACGGTAATGTAAGATGATTGATTCTTGAGCTCAATATTCTTTATGCAAGTACAGTATAAAGCAATCAATGTGATTATTTAGGTCATCTATTGGCCATATGTGTTTAAACTATGTGAATATGCAGGTTACATCGAACTTTGGTAGGCAGAAAAAGAAGAAACTTTTTCACATTAACTTCATCTGTAGTCTTCTGCATTCGCATTCATACAGTATGAATGAAAGTGAATGGAGCACAAAGTATGGTATTTGTCCACTGGTGTGTAAGAAATCAGCTCCATAACACTTAAAACGCCAGATGTCTGCCGCTTCAGGCATGTATGTGTAAAATGTATGGTTGTTTTCAGTGTGGTCTATTATTCCCTTAAATACATGGTCAAAAAAAATCATCATATAAATGCATGATTACAATTGGCAATATACAAAACGTTACTTTTTAAGGCCAAAAGTATGCATACAGTGTCAACAGAATATACTTCTGTTATGCTACCCACAGTTGAGCCACATGAAAGCATGCATTTGAAATCTAATAACAATGAGATTTAAACACTACTAAATCCAGCAGAAACTGCATCACTGTTTTACTACAATAGTGATTTGCTTCTAATTTGCATGTACGGTTATGGTCAAGGTCGGTGTAGGTATGCATGTATGTATGTGTTTCCTGACCGTGGCTGGTGTCGTAGTGGCTCTCTAGAGGGCCTTGTGCTGAGGTCAGACTTTCAAGGTGCTGCTGCAGTGACTCCAGCTCCTCTCCCAGACTGGGCCTGTCTGACGTAAACAAGTGATTCTGCTCCACGACTTCGCTGATCCTTTCTAACAACTGAGTCACACTGAAAAACAGGAGGAAAAATAATAAGAAGAGAGGACTATAACAAGAAGAGAGGGGCATATTATATAAGCAGAGTAACCAACTGAAAAAGGCATATTAAGGTATTTTACCTCAAAATCCTATATTTATATCTCACACCAATGATACATTTTTTTGGTTATATTTTTTGAATGTAATTCTAGCGTTCAATTAATGAAAACTATTTTTTAAAGGGGTCAAATGATGCGATTTCAATTTTTCCTTTCTCTTTGAAGTGTTAAAAGCTTTTTTAGAACGATGAGCTTTGTAAAAATCGATGCGTTTCAGAAAGGCGGGGCATAGAGGAGAAACAATAATGTACATTATATGGAAAATAATGTGGTTTTTTTTACCTTAAACCGCATAAACACATTGCATTACACCAAATACACAACGTAATGTTCTTTTTAGCAACGTCATATGACCCCTTTAACAGTTTTTGTTTTAATAACACAGGGTCCTTGGAGAAGCATTAATGCTGATTAGTACTATCACTGTAAAAAATTATTTTCCTAAGTTGTAAATAAAAGAAAGAAAATACTATTTCAGTCTTTCTGCTTCAAAATTTCATGTTTAATTCCGTGTGTTTCTTGCTGCTTCCTTGTATTTAATTGTGAAATTACTAGAAACCTCTGAGTGAAAGATTGTTTCTACACCATTTTTTTCCAGTGTAGTTTTGTGCTGGTGTGGCTGGTGGATGAGAACAGCCATGCTCTTTACCAGAAATATTTGGAAAACATCTGTAGTAAAACTGATCAAGGATCAAGTCTTGATACTTAAGCTAGCGCACTTCAAAACTCAAGAAATGCTGGTGACCAGTCATGCTGAGGTCATAGTTATGTAGTTATATCTCTACAATCCATCAAAAGATCAAATCATAAGCACACAGATAAGATCCATTACACAATCTAACAGCTCGTAAGATCACTAATACAGGTGGTGATGGTGACTGCTATTCACACCATATAATGAGAACAGAATCCATTAGAGCCCATCTTAATGATCGAGAGAGGAAAAAAATCAGAAACCGAGCGTAGGTGGACTCACGTGGAGTTTTTATACTGCAGGAAGCCAAACTCATCCCGCTGACCATCCGGACACAAAGACTGCATGATGGGAATGATGCCCGCCGAGGTGAGAGGGGCCCCGCTGTAGAAGGCTGGACAGAACGGGGGGAAACCAGACCACCAGGGTGGAGGGACGGAGAGGACGGAGGTGACAGAAAATTGAAATCCAGTATTGCAAAGAGGTTTAAATGGGTTTGAACGAAGGTGCAGTTGTGTTCAGATGTAGAATTGGAGAGGAACATAAAACGGAGCAGTGTATGGATGGAATGTGAGCGTGTGAATAAATGAGCGGGATCGTAGGATGTGGGATAATAGAACAAACAATGGCAATGATATTTTCCAAGGTCCACGGATCAAAAATTTAGGGAGAGATTAAAAGACAGGGAGAGAAAAAGAAGCAGCCATCACATATCAGAGAGCAAACACAGGGTCAGAGAGGGTTTCAGATGTCAGATCACTTCGATAAACTCCAAGTGGCCTTCAAATGATTCACTTCATCAGACACGCAGAGGTTGACTGGACAAGCGGTCACTGAAGCAGAGAAAAACCAGCATTGCTGTGTTGCCTGGCTATTCTACACCCACATGCCGCCAGACACGTCGTTAAGAACAAAGGAGTGGACAGCAGTGTTTAGATGACTCACTTACTCACTGCAACCTGCTCCTGTGCACACTTGATATGGAGTCAAATCTCAGGGGTGGCTAAATGATCATATTTGTCTCTCAAAGGCCAAAAACACTGTAGGAGTGACAATTGTGGATCAGGACTAGTTCAGAAATAACAATTACGTCATGATGTGAGTGATTCTGGTGAGAATAAAATGCACACTGATAATGTTTCAAGGCTGGATTTATTTAATCAAAAATACAGTAAAAACAGTAATATTGTGAAATATTTCAACTATTTAAATGAACTGTTTTCTATTTAATATATTTTAAAATGTAATTTATTCCAGTGATGGCAAAGCTGAATTCTTAACAGCCTTCAGTCTTCAGTGTGACATGATCCTTCAGAAAACATTCCAATTCAATTTGGTGCTCAAGAAACATTTCATATTAGTGTTGGAAACAGTTATGCTGATTGATTGATTGATTTGGAAACTGAGAAAAAATTTTTTTTCAGGATTCTTTGAATACAGCATTTATTTGAAATAGAAATCTTTTGTAATATTAATAAATGTCTTTACTGTCACTTTTGATCCATTTAATGCATCCCAGCTGAATAAAACTATATATATCCCAACAATACCAACTTGCTTCCGATATGATTTAATCGACGTTATCAACAGTCAATAGTTTGTCTAATGATCACAAGGGCTGTGATATTTGTTCACTTCATAATTCACACTACTTAAGTGTACTACTACCTAGAAGGTTACTTAATGGTAAGTGCTGAATCTTTTTCCTCCCCTAAGTGTTTTGTCACTGCGGCATGTGGCCTGTGGAGTTGGCATTCTCATCCAACAACGCCCGCTCTAAAAAAAAATTTAAAAAAAAGAGCCCCGCCACAACATGCCACGTCGCTTCACCCAGAAGCAGCAGCGTTAGCTAAACACCGCTCGTCATCGGCACCTGACGACTCTGCAAAAAACATCCCCCGATTGACATTAACACTGAGGCGTGTTATATTTCTGCTGTTCCAGTGACAGGTTGTCTGCTCACAAGAGGTAGCTGTGTTTATGGACTCGGTTCTCTTATATCTGACATCTGCTCCCGCTCCACAAACACAGTTGAGGATTAAAAGAGCAAAGATCAGTCAGGGGAAATAACCCGATGGCTCAGTAAATGGATGAATTCAGTAATTGTGTGTGTGTGTGTGTGTGTGTGTGTGTGTGAAAGAGAGAGAGAGTGTCAGACAATTATTATCACAGCTCATTGGTTGAAGAATACAAATGTGTCGTTGTGTCAAGACGAGGTGTTTGAATAACGTGTCGTCGTAAGAAAGATCCTTCATTCACAGTGGATTGTGGATTATGTTAGTGTTCACAGAGACATATGGGGGCCCAACACCTAAACCTCTTACACCAGGCATGACGCAATAAAATGGCAAGCGATAAAAGCTACGATAATCCTAGTTTCTGAAATCAGCCAAAATAACGACTAGTGCAGCACTGTGACTAATGTTTGAAAACGCTCTAGGTGGAATGGGGTTTTGGACAATATCATGATATTGTGAAATATTATTACAATTTAAAATGTTTTGTTGTTACAATGTTTTATATTTTAAAATATAATGTACCTGTCATGGCAAAGCTGAATTTTTAGCAGCCATTACTCCAGTCTTCAGTGTCACATGATCCTTCAGAAATATAAATCTTTCGTAACATTATGAATGTCTTTACTGTCAGTCTTGATCAGTTTGAGTGCTTGCTGAACAAAAGTATTAATAAAAAGAAGTCTTACTGACTCCAAACTTTTGAACAGAAGTGTAAAAAAATATTAAATAAAAACGGGCTTGTCTGACTTTGACGTTGTTATTGCATATTGCCATTATTATGGAATACAAAAAAAAACATTATTACTGGTCTTCAATAATAATAAGTTACTTTAATGCATTTATGCCAAGAAATTGAGGATTTATGCTGATACTATCTAAAACTCTAAAGTAGGGCATTTCCAAACTTTTGGTGGCCAAGCTATATTTAAATTCAAACATAGATGAGCTTTCAGTGTGGATGTACAATTTTCATATAGCTGGAATCTTTTTGCATCACACCTGGTTATGTCACAATGTTATTATTATTATTTTTTAATACATCGTGTGCATGTGTGCATGCAGTGTTGGGGGTAACGCATTACAAGTAACGCAAGTTACGTAATCAGCAAAAATAGAACTTTTTTATTTTAAAAACAAACAAGCAAGCCCTGTCCAGATTTAAAAAGTAACGCAAAAGTAACGTAACGCATTACTTTCCATAAAAAGTAACTAAGTAACGTAATTAGTTACATTTTTATGGAGTAACACAATACTGTAATGCATTACTTTTAAAAGTAACTTTCCCCAACACTGTGTGTATGTATGTTGACATATGGGAAATCTGCACATACTGCTGGAGTCATTTGTGCCCTTTTACAATTAGATTGATGCATGAGACAGTTGATATGACAAATACACAATAAACACGTTAGAGTCCATGAAAAAACACACACACTCACAATTAGAGGACACACAGTGAAATGATCCCACAATTTAAAAGAGTTAAGAATTCAGCCATACACACACACACACACACAAAACATTTTGACTTACACACTGGTCCAGCATGCAGTTAACATGCACGGTGAGGGAAAAAAAGAATGAAAGACAGAGGTAGAGAGAGAGAGATACAAAAGTATTGAGGACAGATGACAGAAAGAAGCAAAAAATAAAACAAAACATGGTGTGATTTCAGCACTGAAAATAACAGACATTGTGATGACATACAAATGAGGGTGTTCTGTGAATTAAAAAAATACTACATGGCTAAAGCTCTGTCTAGCAGCCAAAAAATCTTTGCAATCAATGACAGATTGGCAAAGTTGTATGAACCACATAGAAAAATGATAAACATTATTATATACCACAAACAACACTTAAAAGTATAGTTCACCCAAAAAATGAAAAATCTGTCATCATTTAATCACCTTTGTGTCATTCCAAACCTGTATGTATTTCTTGCCTTCAGTGGAACACAAAAGGTTGGCCTAGCACAGAATGTTCTCCCTTTTCCATACAACGAAAGTTCAACATTCACTGTTGGCAAAACCTGAATTCAAAACATGAATGAGCACAAGATTTAAGAGCTAGAATAAGATTTAAAGACTGTTTCCCACACAAATCTTCAGAATACTTGGAATATAATGCAAAAGTTATTGTGGACTACTTTTATGATGCTTTTTTGGAGCTTGACATCTTCGCATTGTATAGAAAAGTATAGTCAGGACATTCTGCAAAGTAATTCCTTTGGTGTTCTGCAGAAGAAAAAAACCCACACAGGTTTAGAACAACATGAGGGTGAGCAAATGATGACAGAATTTTTATTTTTGAGTGAACTGTCCATTTAAAAACTGATAAAGGCTAAAGGACCCAGTCTAACTAATTCAGGCACACAGAAGGCTAAAGGACCCAGTCTAACTAATTCAGGCACACAGAACATTATTGCAGTGGGTATGTGAACTTCATAAGAACCCCAGGTGACAACTGAAGTAATCTGACCACTGGAGGGTGGGAATGAGCTGGGTTGGGGTAAGAGCCAACTTACTCTTCCTTCCTTCCTTCACGTTCTAGTACTCATATTCTTCTCTCTCTGTGCTGTTATGAAACTTACCTTCTTTCACTGGAATGGCCGGCTTCTTCTGCCGTAAGCCCAGGAGTATGAAGAAGAGCACCAGGGGGATGAATATCTCAAACGCAAGAACCCACTGCAGAGATTAACATACAGAGAAACAGGTTATGAAAGCCACACTAGCCACGGTGGCTGCTGGTGGTTATATTCATACTGCATAGTTAATTCACAGTTGGTCTGGACCTCTTTGATTGAACATCTGAAGTGTCACACAGTTCAACTAGGGCTCATCAATAAAAATGGCCCACTGGACCAGGGGCCAGCTCGTTTAAACTTTCTATTATAATATACCTGAAATGTAGAGTGGTTTCCACAAAAACAGTTTTTAAGATTGATAATAATATTTAAAAAATATTTCGAGCACCAAATCAGCATATTAGAAAGCTTCATGAAGAATCATGTGACACTGAAGACTGAAGTAATTTTGATCAAATAAATACAGTAGTAAATTAAAAAATACATTACATTTTTTTCATAATAAGGTCAGTAAAAATGTTGGCTGGCTCAAGAGGATAAGCAGGGGAAAAAAATCTCATGGTTGAGCCCTGCCAACTGATTGAGTCCAGTCAGTGTTAGGGATTGATCTGGTACAGGTGCATCTCAATAAATTAGAATGTCGTGGAAAAGTTCATTTATTTCAGTAATTCAACTCAAATTGTGAAACTCGTGTATTAAATAAATTCAGTGCACACAGACTGAAGTAGTTTAAGTCTTTGGTTCTTTTAATTGTGATGATTTTGGCTCACATTTAACAAAAACCCACCAATTCACTATCTCAAAAAATTAGAATATGGTGACATGCCAATCAGCAAATCAACTCAAAACACCTGCAAAGGTTTCCTGAGCCTTCAAAATGGTCTCTAAGTTTGGTTCACTAGGCTACACAATCATGGGGAAGACTACTGATCTGACAGTTGTCCAGAAGACAAACATTGACACCCTTCACAAGGAGGGTAAGCCACAAACAATCATTGCCAAAGAAGCTGGCTGTTCTAGCGCGATTTATTGTAATGCTTTTTTCCTCAGTTGGTCAGAACAAACGTGGCAGACTTGTTACTTACTTGTTCAGATGGCAATATACGGTGAAAATTCTTATTTGGGTCATATTCCAAGACGTACGCTAGAATCTGTGATTGCGAAGTACAGTAAATATCCACACTGGTGTGGTGACTGACTGCCACACATACTCTTCAGAACATTAGATTCATCCGCGCTGGAGCCGTGCCAGAGCACAACCCACCCAAGCAAGATAATTTCGCACACAGCTGCACTTCCAGGTTTTCAAACAGAGATGGCGACAAAGAGGCAAAATTTACGGACTGCAGCTTTAACATGCAATATTTGCTAGTGGGTTGGCTAACACACCTGCTAGTGCTTCCAAACAGCCCGTTCCAACAATTATTAAAAGAGGTGGAGGAGAAATGAAAGATATACACACACACACACACACTCCACAGCAGGTGGCTGGAAAGAGATGTCAAATGCTTTCAAGCACGTTGTTTAAAGTGTGCAAGTACAGCAGAAAAGCTGCATCCTCCAACATTTACCCCTGCAATATTTCCACTACTTCCTTATTTGCTTTCTCTCTCTCTCTCTCTCTGCAGGAGGCTCGTCTTTGGACAAATCTGAACTGAAGTTACTGAGTAAATAAGCTGTTGGTTAAAGTGTAGACTGTGATTAGGAACTCACAGGGTTATAGCCAAGGATGTTATTTATAGCTGAACTGAGATCAGCCTCTTATTCTTCCTCCCTATACGAATGCTTGCGGCTGCCATCTGTGCTTGACCGAGAGGGGCTGATCTCAGATCATTATCTAAGGGCATCCTGTCCAGACCACAATGTGTCTTTCACTGCAGCACAACATCACCACAACAACACTGACCCCCACATCCCGTCGCTGTTGACAAGTGACAAGAGAAGGTGCAGAGGTTTTTCTCTTGCTGTTAGACATTCTCCCCATCTCTGCCATTTCTGAACAAACAAGAAGCTCCTTTTACATGCATCTCTCACAATACACAAAGCCGCATCTGACACAGCACACAAAGCTTCGCTTACGAGACCCTCGGTGCTGAGCACAGGGGATGTAAACACCAGCCAAAGAGTGCTTGTTTCTTTTTAGAAAGTCCTGTGGCTTATTAAAGGGGCAAAGAAACATTGCTTCACTCACAGTCAGTTTTAAACTGTAATTTGTATGTTAGAGGCCGTTCATCTATTATGTATGGAGCTATTGTGTCTGCCTATGAGCACTGCTCCTATTCTCAAGTGAACTCAAGTGTATTTGTATAGCACTTTTCACAATACACATTGTTTCAAAGCAGCTCTACAGATCGAACTACTTTATTGTGATATATATCTTTACCGTGACACATCTCATGGTACAAGATTTTGGTCATATATCACCCACCGTTCTGCTAGAAAGTTATACATCATTTAAATGTGGAAGACAGAAGGGGCATGCATGCAAACAATCAATCGTTGAGTTATGGCAGTATTTTGGCACAGGTTGCTACGGTAGTCGTTGGACAGCATCATATAGTAGGGGGAGTAGAACATCTGGCTGGATCTAGAAGGCCCTGGTACCAAAATTTTGTGACCTTAATGAGAGTGATGGATTATAGCGGTGGAGAAACCTTAAATGTCTTTTGTTTTGGTAATAATCTAATTTGTCTAATGTAAATATGCAAAACAGTTACACTACATGACTTTTGCCCAGATTTTTGCACCGATTTACAGTCTGGAGAAGTTAAGACTTAATCGAAAATCGCATAGTGTAAGTGTATGATGGTCACAGATTTTTTTAGCTTCAGACTATAACCGCTTTTCCATGGTCGGATCAAACGGTGGAATATCCAACGGTTTGATATCCCACTCAGTCGGAGGATATGAAACATTTTTGATATTTTGAGCCGATTTTAGAACACATATTGTTATAGCAACATATATATGCTGTTGGACAGCATTTCAACATCTCCTGGAATGCTGCTCAGCCAATTAAATTTGAGGACTACCTGTTGTATTAAAAAAAATTGGAACTGGTCAAATTGGTCTAACATGTAAATTATGTAGGTAATTTTAACTTACTTATAGAACTACTGTATAAAACCGATATCACCATCACAGGCTGGTAAGATTTTTTTATGTTTTTATCAATGTTCACCAAGGCTGCATTTATTTAATCAAAAATACATTAAGAACAGTAATATTTTGAAAAACGATTACAATTTAAAATAACTTTTTCATTTTCCTTTTAAAAAATTTATTTATTCATGTGATGACAAAGATGAATTCTTCAGTGTCATACTTACGTATATTTATTAACCGTATGTTATTGATTTAATATATCTTACATCTATCCACATTCCCTTGCATAATTTGTCTATAGCACATCTGTACATACGATATACTGTTTACAGTCTCATTGTCTTTTGTATTTTACATGTTTATTTTTACTCACATATTTTTATTTTGTTATCTGTATCTTGTCAATTGTCAACCTGTCTGTGTACTGGAAGCTTCTGTCACCAAGACAAATTCCATGTGTGTGTGTAAGCAGTGGCACACCTGGCAATAAAGCTCTTTCTGAGTCGGATTCATATGATCAATGTTGGAAACATCCGTGCTACTTAATATTTTTTGTAAACATTTTTTTCATGATTCTTTGATAAATAGAAAATTCAAATGAACAGCATTTGTTTGATCTTATACTGTCATTTTAATTCATTTTAATGCACCATTATGCACTAGAACAGTCTAGTCAGTGTCTTTCAGCTGTCCCCTCTTTATACTTTATCTGCTAAAACACACTTTCCATTCACCAAATGACTGAATTACATCTTTGTGCCACTGTCCACCAAGCACAGCATCCATCACCAACCAACAGGCAAATAATGCAAGCTAAAACACTTATCCTCCAATAACAATGCATGCTTAGAGATATGAGGTTTTCTGTCAAGTAAATTTGAGATAATGGAATTGCTTTTACTGTGCGAGAACTGGAGTACGGCTCATATAAACCTCCATATACACTTCTTTTCTCAGCCAGTCTCTCCCCAGACAGCTCATATGACCGGAGCCTGCATAATCAGATAAAACTCACATGCACAAAACATAATTTAGCATTCATAATTACATTCTACTAACCAGCGCATGCAAACAGGCCCCACAGTCGCCCGAGATCGAGACAAAGAGCGCTGTTTGTGTGAGCTGTGTTTTTGAAATGGGTATGTTTTGTAATTATTATATTGTGCGTGATCAGAAAGTCGGTGTGCTTCAGTGAGAGTGTATTTATTGCTTTAAATGGCAGCAGTAGCACCATTGTCCAAGAAAATGAAGTTACATTTATTATTAATAATTATTGGAATTATTATTGATGCAGTACGTAAAGTAGTAGTCAATCACTTTAGCAACACTTTTAGCCATTTTATGGCCCATCCAAACAGAATTTAGATTCCATCCCTGTTTTTATATTTGTATCTGCTTCTAAGTGCAAGACCTGGACGTTAGGCCACAAACTATGTAAAGCTGCTCGAGACAAATGCGACTGTTAAAAGCCCAATACAAATAAATCTAAACTGAACTAAAATGAGTAAGGTGTATTAATGGCAAGTGTGTTGAATGTGCTTCATCTAAAAGGTGTAATGCAGTTTCTCGTTCCTCGACTCTAGCCTCTCACTCCAGGCAGCCAGGGCTTGAAGAATGGATTTGTGGTCATTCACACTGGATTGATTACCCATCTTCCCCTCTGTTAATACCCAACAGCTCCAGGCTAAAGACATATTTCTCCTGAGACTCACTGGGACATTGATGCATTTCCATCCCGAGCAGGTTATACAGAAACAATTCCACCCAGACAACAACAAAGGACAAGGGACCTCAATACAACATGCAATGCTTTGTTTTTTATATGAATAACTCGACTAGATGATACACGGTTATAATATTTCAGGCGCTGAGTGAAGATCATTAAAGTTAATCTGAAAATGAAACCCATTTCAGTCAGTCAACGACAAAGAAAGCTGAATAAATATTTGTGGATTTGTTCAAATCTCAATACAACAGCACATTCAAAAGTGATTGTTAACAAGTGCATTAAGAGCTGAAAGCTTTAAAGTTGAAATGGTTCTAACTTCTTGCTAATGTAACTTGTATTTTGATTAGATGTTATCACCCTACCTAGAGCTAATTAACTAGTCAATGACATATTTTAGAGCAGACCATAACTAAAAAAAAAAATAAAAAAAAAGTAAAATAAAACAATATTCACTAGGGATGCATGACATATCTGTACCATATCAGTTATTGGCTGATATTAGAGATTTTTATTTATTTTGATATTGAATACATACAGATATTGGATATTAATTGTGCATGCTAATTTCCACAATTTTTACATTCAGATTACCTTCATATATAATTTGCTTGATCTAAAAAAACAATAATTTAATAACACTGTAACGTTTAATCATTACCAAATCCATTTTTCATACTGTACATTACAATGTTGTGATGCCCATTTTCCGTTGTAGCATTTAAAATGACTGGTTTTAGTTTTTAGTGATTTATTTTTAATTTGTCAAAAAAAGTAAACTATATTATTGCCCAGCGATATATTAAAAGTTGGATATATAGCCTAGTACATCCTACTTTACCTGCATACAGTACATACACATGTAAAGCAATATATATACTATTTAGCAAATCTCAGCTGTCTGATTTTTTATTTCATTGCAAAATGTAACTATATATCACCCAGCTCTTTATATAAAGCTGGATACATAAGTATGTCTAAATTTATCCTCATATACTCAGTATACTTGCACTGGGCTGCTCTGAAACAATGGGTATTTTGAAAAGCAATATATAAATACATTGGACGTGAATTGAATTGACATGACTTTATTTAGACAAAAATCGCCATTTATTGGTAGGGCCCAGAACTGTAATAATGGGCTATCCCTAAAATTAAAGGAGACATATTATGCCCCTTTTTACAATATGTAATATAAGTCTCTGGTGTCCCCAGAATGTGTCTGTGAAGTTTCAGCTCAAAATACTCCACAGATCATTTATTATATCATTTTGAAAATGCCTATTTTGAGTGGAAGCAGAAACAAACTGTTTTTCGGGCCTGTCTCTTTAAATGCAAATGAGCTGCTGCTCCCCACCCCCATTTCCAGATTAGAGATGCACCATTACAGCTCGGACCAGCTAAAACATCTGTTTTGGTTCTGATTATCATGTTTATCGCACAGAAATCATGCGTTTTAAAGCCATATTAGTTAAAACTTATGATATACGGTTTTCTGAAAGCACACATTCCGAAGCACACGGACAGAAAGCGGCTGTCACAGCATATGAGTACTAAACTAATGTTCTCATTCACACACAAGTTTACGTTAAAATCACACGAGTTACAAAAACAGTCGGTTATGTCTGTGAAGGTAAACAGCTGGGAAATAAACTGCATGTTTATTTTAGATCTGTGTGGCAGCAGCAATATACAGTAAATAAATCAATAAATCCACTGCTCTCTTGTCTCCACTGAGGCTGGGACTCTAAATAGTGTTCCGTGCTCGTCAGTGCAGCCAAAGGCAGAACAGTTAGCATGTTTTGCTCAAACTTCCACCATGGCATTAGAACTGGCACACCGTTGTCGCTTGCGAAATCAAAATGACGGCGCCGTGGATGGAAACTTACAGATGAAGGGGCGGTAATATTATAATGAGATCCCTTTGCCACGTCACCAAGGGAGAGAAATAAGACGCGCTCGTTTTCTCAGACACTTGCAGAAAAAGGCTTACCAAAACAAAGTTACTAGGTTAATCTTTTTCACTTTTCCTTGGTTGGTAGATGCACCAGGGACCTGATTATAGCACTTAAAACCTGGAAAAGTAAGATTTTCATGATATGTCACCTTTAATGTGATCCATTATTGTGGGAACTCAGATAGACACTGGAAAAAAGGAGTGATGAACGGAGTTGTTTTTCTCAAGGTCGATCCTCTTGACCCTGGGATCCTGCTCACCTCTCACACAGCAGTGCTTAAGGTATCACTCTCAAAAGACTCTGTTCTTCGTCTACTATGACGTTAGGCTCTATTCAGAGATCCTGTTTCTTTTACTCACAAAGGCAGGACTGTGCTTCACCTTATTGAGTATGAAGAGTGTCTGCTTCGCTTACGAATTTGTGACAGCTAATTTTGACAGACCCGCTTAGAATTGATTAACAAAGCTATAAATTCTACAGATATATTTGCTCAGAAAAGTGGAAATAAAATGTAAAAATGACACAAAATATATACAGATGTAATTGCTCAGAAAAGTGGAAATGTACAAATAAAACATACATTATACAGTATGTTAGATTCACACACTGTATATGTTAAAATGCACTGGGCCTGTGTCTGGAGGCCAGTTACGCAGATGGCAGCATTACAGAAAATGGCAGTGGCAGTTAATTAACCTCTGTGTTCTTTCAGCTGCTAATTCATCTCAGTGTAATGACTGAGCAGAGAGTCATTACAGATGAACCCATTAGCTATAAAAAAGCTTCTGAAAACAGGAGTCAGAAAAGAGGTGGAATGAGACAAGACATTTACATGCATTTGTTTAAAATTGTATTTAGTCTTCCCTCTCTGTAGGATCAGTGTGCATGTGAAAAACAGAGAGGGAGAGGGAGAGAGAGAGAGAGATACAGAGAGAGAGAGACAGACAGACAGAGAGAGGAGGAAGGGTTAAGTACAGGTCATTGGTGGGTGGTGTCTTTTATATTTGTTAACTAGCTTTACAACAGCTTCCCGTCTCTCAGCACGGCCATAAAACAAGATAATACACATAATGCAAATAACTGTTTAATGAACATTGAAGACGTACAATATAGAATGTATAGAAATATTTCTAAACAAAGTGAATGATGCACTATTAAATAAAATTCACAGTGAACAACATTAAATATAAAAACATGCTGTGCAGTTTTTATTGCATAAGTGGGTAGCGGTGAGGTGGGAACTAATCAAAAAGACACACAATAATTGATGCAATAAACTGCGACTGCGCACACTCATACATATATATGATTTAGTAAAATCAGTCAATGCCATTATGATTTCTACGTTGTTAAAATAATAATAATAAAGAAACATTTTAATGACCAAAACACAGGTAAAAACTACTCTAACCACAATCCTGAGGCGGGATCCAATCAGAGAATTCGCCGTTATCATAACATCAGCGCTCATTGTGACAGACCCCGCTACCATGAATTGTCACCATTGGGAACCTCGACCTATGTTCAGGTCTGTTCTCGTAAAAAATATTTTAAATATCTTTAACATTATCATGATGTTTTGTCTGAACTCTGAATGCTAGGGTATGGCAACTGCCATACTCTGCCATAAGCAAACGCCGCCCCTGGAATCAACAACTGACTTACAGCTCAATTAATCTTCTTTTTAATAAACTTAGTTTGCACTATTAAACTAAATCAACACTGAACTGACTTAAGCTAAATATAGACACTATAATCTTCTGTAGAGCTGCTTTATAGTTGAACTCGGTTCGCTTCATAACTAGTGAACTTTGCAGCATTCACACTGTTATTGAACTACACTGAATCAACACTGAACTAAACAGGGATTAATAACGACACTAATGTCTTTTTAAAGATACTGTACCTCTGAAATTTGTTTCATAATTGAAGAAATTTCAACATTAATACCGTTATTTTCTTTCTTTTATTACTGTGAAGCTGCTTTGAAACCATATGCATTGCATAATGAGCTACATAAATTTAACTTGACTTGACTTTGTCACATATTTTTACACAGTGTGAGGGAAAATGGACACAGACAGCATGAAACAGTGAAAAAGAGAATATAAAATGAGGCAGCCATTCATGAAATTCCAGTGGGCATTCAGTCTTTTGTACCAAGACAGGTGTAAGGTTGAGAAAGGGCATATTTTCTAGAAAGGGGAAAACGGAACCCAACTGTGCCACTTCCTTTAAGGGAGAGAACGATAAGGGGCGAAGGACAGCATGTCAATCCCATCATGAATTATGCACAGCTGAGAGAAGATGAATAGATATGTAATGCTTACCAGAGCTCAAGTCCCGGAGCCCGCGGATGACACAGCAGCTGTAATCTACTGCAGACCTGACTGAGAATCAACCTCCTAACCTAAATACACTCATCTACTGGAACAACTCCACACTTTCTCGGCTTCCTTTGTTTATAGCATTTAAGTCAAATTTAACTATGAAAAAGAATGGATGAGAAAGCAAACAAAATGGAAAAAAACAAAAACAAATAAAGGACAGTGATGTAAAAGAGGAAAGAGCATTTAAATAAGAGAGGAGTCAATGAAGTATTCAAGTTTAACTCAAATACACCTCTTGATGATGATGTTATGTTATTATTTGTGGGCCTTATACTTATACTGGGAACTCAGTCAATTACTAACGTTAGCCTGTGCTGTGTCGTCCCAGGTTATCTTACTTGGTGATTTTAACATCCATGTTGACACTGTCTGCTCTAATACTGCTCAACTATTGACTGTACTGGACTGTTTCGATCTTATTCAGAACATTAACTTTCCAACTCACACTCATGGTCATACACTTGATCTGGTCTGTACATCAGGTTTGAATAATATCTCCGTCAGTGGTCTGGCTATTCCTATCTCTGACCACAAGCTTATTATTTTTGATTTTACATTAATCTGTCCAGCCAAATGCACTGATAACATAACTATTTCATATCGTCATGTAAATGCTGTTGATACCAGTACATTCTCTTCTTCTGTTGCTTCCTCTGCGGTTCCTGAAGTTTTACATTTTACCTGTCCATCTATGATTATTGATATGTACCATTCTCTTATTTCTAACATCCTGGATGAGTATGCTCCAATTAGGACCAGGTCTGTTCCCATGAACTTGAGTAAAACAGAAATTTTAATAATTGGTCCCCCATCTCTAATAAAAAATAAAATAGATGTTTCTAGCTTTGACCTTGACTCTATTTCTATTTTTCCATCGGCTACGCCAGATTATTAACTTCCACAAAAAAATCTGCTCACATTACCCCTATTCTATTTAATCTTCACGGGTTGCTTGTATCTATTCTTGTGCAATACAAAATTCTTCTGCTCACCTTTAAGGCACTCAAAGGTCTTGCTCCCTCCTATCTTTCCGACCTACTTTCTTCTTATATACCTTCTCGCGCACTCCGGTCTTCTAATTCTGAACTTCTTTGTGTACCTAGGTTCCGCCTATCTTCAATGGGCGGCAGGTCCTTCTCTGTTACTGCACCCAAACTTTGGAATTCACTTCCCCTGGCACTCAGAACAGTCACCTCTTTCAGTGAATTCAAATCAAAACTTAAAACGTATTTGTTTAATCAACACTATCACTAATTTACATTGCGTATTTGTCTGTTTTGTTTTCTATTTCTGCCTTTACTACATAATCTGTGTTATATGCAACTGCATTATTTGTAACTGAATTGGGCAAATGTCCAATGAAATTGTTTCTTTGTAATCAATATTTGCTGCTTTGGTGTACCTTGTAGAGCGTCCTTGAGCTTGGGAAAGGCGCTATATAAATTAAACATATTATTATTATAGTCAAAAATGTCTAAGTGGTGTGAATGTCCAGAGACTGTAAATTAGAAATAGGCTGAAATTAATGAGAAAAAAAGAGAAAAGTTCCTCGTTAGTCCTAATCTTTGATTATTATTTTATGAGAAGTTTAAATTTATACCAGCATATCAAAGTGTGCCATCTACAAAATGCATGACATGCATGATTTCAATATGCAAAATGCATGTAACAAAACCATAAAACAGGAAATCTGATCACAAATAACATGACTTTCATAATTCAAATATTCATGGAAATATGTGTGAAACAGGCGTGACTGTGCCTTGACACATACTCCGTCTGCAGTGCGTATGCGTTGCGTTTTTTTCCGCACCCATGTTAACGGATTAGAGCATTCATACTGCACACGGTTACGGTCTGTCAGTGCGTTCCAGGAGCGGCACGTCTGCAGCAGAGTCTATTTTTGCTGTGCTGCACGTGCTGAATTAAAGTGACAGTGCATTGTTCGTGGTAAAAATGAACATGGATTGACACGGAAATGTAGTAATTTCACAATAAATTGATATAATTAAAGTCTACTGTGTTTCACAGTCAACACGTGGCTTTTTGGCTAGGTTTAAAACAAGGAAAAGTGCACTTTTAGATAAACAAGGTAACATAATAGATGCACTTGTGGTGGTAGAAAAACAAAGTTCTTTAAGACCCGCGGGATTGCTTGTAATAAAGATTTAAATGCAAAAGAAAAGGCACTAGGAGTCGACTGTTTCTGTCTGGTGAGTTTTAATTTAAAATGTTTGTGATAGCCTACTTTTAACGTAAGAAAAGTAGGCTATATGCTGCTGTGTTTAAATGTGTTGCCACGTGCTTGAGCAACTTAATATACAAACCTAGAAGTCAAATGCATGAATAATACGTTGTTTATATTTATTGAGTTTAAACTAATGTCTATGAAAGATTGTTACTGTACTGTGATAAAAGAGGATCACAATGCTGAAAAGGCTTTTTCAGTAACAGCGTTTGGATTTGAAATCAAAATAATGGATAAATGTTGTGTTTGTGGCCTAAACAGCCGCAGGATCAGTAGCGGACTGCAAACCCGTCCTGTGTGAAAGCACAATGAGTCCGTGTTGCTTCTGCACCGCATACGTAACGCACATGGACCGCATATGTATGACCGCATACATATGTGTGAAACAGGCGTGAGTATGTGTGACGCCTGTGTGATATTAACTATATCAGATTATATAAATATAAAAGGCATATAAAAATCATAGGGGAGGGGGGCATTTTGCCCCATTATCTTGAATTTTGGGGGAATTATAAATGTATTTTAATGGACTAAATCGCGCAGAAGTCTGACCTACATCTCACAGTATATGCGTGCACTCTCTGGGAGTGTTTTTGTTTGGTTTTTGCGATATACTTGATAATGTCAAATCGCATTCGTTTAAACAACAATTACAATATTATCGTAGACGATATATATCGCACACCCCTAGACAGGATTTTCATTTTTGGGGGACTTATCCCTTTAAATATCTTTAATGTAGTTCACTACTTTTAGAGGAATGTGTTGTGATACTAAACTAATTTTTAGTAGTCACTTTACATCAGTACTTTGAATAATAAGTAGCTTAGTAGTTTAGCAAGCTACAGTTTCAACATAGCTTCCCCAACACTGGTAAGCACTGTACACAAAGACATAGTAAGAAGAAGGGGGAATCTCAGTGGAATCTCTGCCCATCTCTCTGCCACAGATCTCTTTCGTTTTCTCAGCCTTATTCTGTCACAATTTTTCTATACAAGCAACTCTCAGTCCTTTTCTTTCTCTTTCTCCAATTCAAGGCCTCATTTCTGTGTAAAACAAAAGTCTGTCCTAGTCTCTCCCACACGGCATTCTTGAGATTGCAGAATGTTTTGGTCTCTCGTTGTCCCTAATCACATTCCTTCCCTTTCTCATCCTTCAACGCCACCGAGGGAGATAATCCCTCTATCAGGCAGAACTTAAGATCGTCTCGTGTAGAATAGGAGTCTCTTGGAGGACGGAAGAGTTTCAAAAACTCCTTTCCCTTTAGTTAGTAGTTTGTATTCTAACGGCTCTACGGCCCACAGAGCGTAGGCTGCACTGTAATAATGAGTGCAATCGTACAATCTGTCCTCACAGGATTCAATAACAATGAGAACAGGATTTTGGATGTGAGAGCAATTCAACAAATCTTATTTCCATTTTGAAACAAATAAAGGTGAAAGGCAAAAGTAAAGAAAGATTCTTAACAATACTTCGTTGAAACTCAGTTTTAACCTATTTAGTTTCTGTATTGATTATGTAGGATACATCTCGTACTAAACCCTCGATATAGTATATACTCACAAAAATTAACAATGTCCAGGGTATCTCTGTAAGCTGTCGACAGCAGAAGACTCTGATCTAACTATCATTCTTTGCCCATGGGAAGTCAACTGCCTTGTTCCGGTTTGTGTCTATAACCTCTGTGCTGTTGACACATTAGTCCCTCAAGGCTGTTTCCCACACTGTAAGTGCATGAAGGAGACAGCAGTGAAGACAGCAGCTGTCATAGGCACAAATTAAACCTCATGCAACAGAAAGGTAAGCCTAATTAGAAGAGTAGCATAATTTATTTGAATGGTGGCATATGAGATCCAGAATAGAACACAACAGTCAGGTCATTAGAGAAATTGTTAAAGTTTTTTTATTGTGAATATGTTAGCCTTAGGGTTATCTATAAGCTAGTGTGCTCCAAAACAATGACAAAATTCGCATTTAGAAAATACAAGCATTCAAAATTTAAGGTGCGTTCCAAATCGCGTACTTATGCACTATTCTTTGATGTTTTTAGTATAAATAGCGCGAGTAGTGCGTTCACACTGAAAATTCCAAAAAGAAAAAGTGCACTTTAAATACCCGGATGATGCACTTAAATGTTAAATGTAGAATGTTGGACACTTCATGCTCAACTCAACTGTCGCAGTTTTAATTACGTAGTGAAGCGTGAGGGGCTATCAGACTCAGATTATGAATGGCAAAATAACCTTTAATTCATAAAATAAACCTATAATTCATACACTACATGGGTGAGTACATAGTACATAATGTATGAGTGCATAGTATAGTGTGTCATTTGGGACGCAGCTTTACAGTCTCACTTCCGCCAATATGGATCAACGATTTTGATGACTTCACCTTGCACTTCAGCTTCTAGTCAAATATTCTGCCCAATCAAATGCTCTCTAGATTCTGTAGTGTCCCGCCCCCTACACTATAAATAGACGCTGAAGCTGCAGTTGAAATGGATCATGACACTGAAGACTATACAGTAATGACTGAAAATTCAGTTTTGCCATCACATTACATTTTAAAATATATTAAAATAGAAAAGTGTTATTTTAAATTGTAATAATATTTCACAATAGTACTATTTTTACTATATTGTTGATGAAATAATTGCAGCCTGTGTGTTCTTGTGCAGTTAACATTGTGCTCCCATTACACCTGCACCAACATGACTCTCCTGAGAAAATGTATCATCTTACAACCAGGATACTGAATGTGAATCGAAGATGACAGGATCAGTTACAAACCCTTGAAAGTAGACTGTCCTCCATATAACATTTCTCTCTTTTCTGACTCGGTAATCTCCCTCTTTCAGCTTTTCTCTTCTCCATTAATTCCATTCAGCGTGCTCACTTTGTATCTGGCTTGATTAAAGGGAAACTGCAGTCTTCTTTTCCTCTGTTCTCTCTATTTCTAAGTGCTAGGCTGTGAAAGGAGAACATCTTGGCACATAAACATGCTCTGCAGAGAAAAGCACAGAAAAAAATGGATACTTAAGTAGCCAGATGAGTGTGAATGAGCCAGGAATATCATGATTCATTAGCTCATTTTTGATGTGTGATGGCTGGGAAGAATAATACTAGCCAACCAATGACAGAGGCCTTCTGGGAAGACCTTAACACTTTCAAGCCTACAAGATCTGCTAAGGTTTGGATAAGACTGTAGTACTCTATGTTTTATCACAGTTACTATTAAATACACAATAAATTAAAATTAAAATACAAATAAATTAAAAGTTTCATCAAGAACCTAGTTAATAGAAGTATATCTAAATTCAAAATCAATGGGGGGTCATTTTGCAGATCACATTTTCTAACATTAAATTGTACAATATCATTTAAATGCACATTAGAGAAATATCAACAAAAAGTCGTCCTGCTGTCTATCATCTGTAAAAATCACCTTAGTGATAAAACTCATGGATTCAGATGGCAATTTATTCAAAGTGGAGAAGCGAGTTCTGTAATCCTACGAACCCGGGAACCCAATGCTCACGTGGTCAGTCACATGGTGGTCTGCTGTAAATAAAATGTCATATGCTTTGAATAATGAGAATAAATGAATATTTAATAATATCCTATTTATTATTTAATTATTAAATCTCCTGTTTAAAAATCGGAAAATAGACGGGCTATAGTTTAAATGTTTTTTTTTTGTCTTGCATTTTATCTCTCAAAATGATGGATGTCATTAAAAATGTGAAGATTAGCAGAAATAACTTAATGCAATATTTTATTTAGATAAGGTAAACATAAAGCTGTTTGGTTTATATTTTTATTTATATAATTGTACATAATACATATTTTAAAATTGTATTACAAACCTGTTGCTGCCATAATAATGACCATTTCAAAATTCAAATGTTTATGAGCTTTTCTTCTCTTTCTTCTTTTTGTTCTTAACAGCTCCCACTTGCTGTGGAGGAGCAGTTATGAAATATTGTTGTTGTATACTTTCCAGCATTTCAGTAATAAGTATGCATGCAAATTATAGCAATTGTTACCGTACGGTGTTCGGCAGTGGTCAAAAATGATTTAAACAGTGAATTTTGAATCGATTTCTTCTTGTAAACTCAGAGATGTGAATTTAGACATCAATTAAATTACCACACGACCTTGGTGTTTGTCAAAAAAAAACAAAAAACGTAGGTAATTTGCCCAGGGATTCTTATGCAGGTGGTGGGAGAAAAACACAGACATTCTGGATTCGGACAGCAAATCACAGACTAATGTAAATGCTGAAAATAGCTTATGTCCCCATGAGAAACAATTACTGTCTGAATCGGGCTTTACACAACAAAAGTAAACAGATCCACACTTAAAAAGCAGACTTTCTTTCTTTGTGATGGATAACAGGTGACTCACACAGCAGAAGAGCATCTATGGAAGGAACATACATGCTTACACACAAACACACAATGCATGCACATATAAACTAATGATATCCATCATAAAAATCTCACAAACAAACACAAAAACAGATCAATAAGATGCTTTCGTGACACTGTTTGATGGACGGCTTTGATTCATTTCTCAAATTTTCCAGGAACTGGGGCGGGTGACAGTGAGAGAGTAGCATTTTGAAGCATTTAAAAGATAAATGAAGCAAAGAAAAAAGGGTTGGGATTCTGCATTATTTTTTGTGTGATGATTAACTGTCACACTAGATAACTGGGATTAAAAAAAAAAAGTTAATCGATTTTTAACAGAATTTAAACCCAGTATACATGAGTTAAAAGGAAAATACACCTTTAAAAAGAAAATATATTTAAAAGATTTTATTTTATAAGAGATTTTATATTTAGTATCTTCAGTATATAACACAATTGTCCATTTTCACAAGTTCAAGGTTATTTCGATTATTTCAGTTTTAAAAGGTAAATCTGAAATAACTGTACTTCCTCATTGTGTAACTAACTACACAAGAATGAGGAAATGTCTCAATATTAACAAACATCATAGGTGAGGTAGTTCATGTGACACAAAACTGTGTTCCTTTTTACTATTTTTACTATACTATTACTGTTTTACTATAGTGCCTAACTTTAACTCCTGCTCACAGTAGAGTTAGGCAAGTCTATAAAACAAGTCTATAAAATTAAATATTAAACTTTAGTGCGTAAATTACTTAAACTTCCTGTAATGTTTGAGCTAAGGGCATAAATATCAACTCAGATCAACTTGTTTAGTTGTGCTATTTACTAGAGCCCGACCGATATATCGTTTTGCCGATTTTATCAGCCGATATGAGCCTGTCGCCGATATATCGGTATTGGCGAATATGCCGCCGATATGGATTTTTTTTTTTTACAGAACATATAACGCAGATAAAATGCTTGAAATGGTGTACTTACTTAGTTTGTCCAGCAGAGCGCGCTCCATTGTTTGCTACTGGCGACCTGGATGAAACGCTTTAAAGCTTAAGTCCATGGAAAACCACTGAAATTTTGAACGGCCATATATCCGTAATGGCGTGGCGGATCCACACTAAATTCAGGGGATCCCTTCAGCTCGAGGAACCCTCTAGAACGCCGAATCGAGCGCGTCGGTAGAGTTGACAAATGGCTACCGACGCGCGGAGGGTGGCGTTCGAGAGGGCTCCTCGAGCTGAAGGGATCCCCCGAATTTGGTGGAGATCCGCTGCCGGGTTCACGAGATAGTGACACCAGACAACACTTTCACTTCAGTAAGGAAGTTGTTCAGGCAGCAGCATTCAAGCGTTGTCTTATTCGACCGTAAGTGCCCTGCGAAGTGGACTATACATGATATTCCGCCATGATTCCAGTTCCAAGGGAATGTTAAATGCCCTGCCTCCATCATTACATATCTTTGTCACGTCATTATAAGTGTTTGATCACCACATTTGAGTGATCATTGCAAAAAATGTGTTTATGTATATATATATTCTCTTTATGTATATACTGTATTCTATATATAGTACCAGTCAAATGTTTGGACACACGAATGGGAAAGTGTCCAAACTTTTGACTGGTACTGTACTATAATATACACAAAGAATATCGGCCGACATATCGATATCAGCCTTTTGTTACTCCCTAATATCGGTATCGGCCCCAAAAAATCTATATCGGTCGGGCTCTACTATTTACCTTTATAATTAACACAAAGTGGACACCTAATGTCCGATTATGGAATCATTCCATATGTTAGGCCCAATCCCATGTGTGTGTGTGTGTGTGTCAGTAAGCAGCGCATTAATATAGAACGGTAATTAAAGGCTCTAATGCACACCAGTATATGTGTGTGTATTGTAGGAGCTAGACAACGTATGATGACGTGTGACGGCATAGTAGTGGTGTCCCAATTCTTAGGGGAATATTTTCACCCCTACCCCTTGACACTCTGTTTCAAGGGACAAGGGGAAGGGGTAGGCGGAGGCGGAGGGGTAGGGGAAGGGGAAGGGGTATAAAATAGAATTGGGATTGGGCCTTAACCTCCTCTCTCATTAATATTAAATGAAAGATGTCACATCAATGCAGAGATGCAATGTGTGTTTAGCTGACAAACGTTCAACAAGGACACATTAAATTGATTGAAAGCGACAGTAAAGATATAATGTTACAAAACATTTCAAATAAATGCTGTTCTTTTAAACTTCTTTCTATTCATTTAAGAATCCGGAAAATAATAAATCATTTTCCCACAAAACTATTAAGCAGCCGTTTTCAACATTTATAACAAGAAATGTTTCTTGAGCACCAAATTAGCATATTACATTGATTTCTAAAGGATCGTGTGATACTGAAGACTAGAGTAATGGCTGCTGAAAATTCAATTTTGCCATCTCAGGAATAAATTTAATTTTTAAATATTAAAATAGAAAAGTGTTTTAAATTGTAATAATATTTTTAGTAACTTTTTGATCAAATAAATGCAGCCTTGGTGAGCATAAGAGACTTCTTTCAAAAACATTAACACATCTTACCAAACTCAAACTTTTGAACAGTTCTGTTTCCACTTTATGATATTAACAAAAATCATACGTGTTGTTTTTTATGTTTTTTTGTTTATCAAAACTTAAATCATAAAAACAGTAGCTTGTGATGGCATAAGGATAAAGAAATACGGTTAAGGATTGACGTCGGGTGTTTTCTTGTGTGAAGGGTACAGTATGTAGTGACAGTCAGTTAGCCTAAATCATCGTTCAGCTCTCGAGTCAGTGGAAATACAGGCTGGTTTTGAACGAGGTTCACAGACACTCTGCTCCAGCATAAGAATAAGAACTATTTTGGTGGAAAACTTGTATTTATCTCCAAAACTAACCCGGTTCTCTCCATCTCTCACTCTGCCCCAATTTATGGCTCCCTGCCTGAGCTTGGTTTTACAAGGTGAACACTGCTGCAATAATTATAATTTAAGAGGGACCGTCCCTGACTCTGGACACATATTACCATTCATTTAAGGCAGGCACACACCGAGAGGCTTAAAGATCAGGGTTTTATAGCTGATCTTTTTGCCGAAATAAAGGATCACTCATTGCCTCTCCGGTTCTGTACGCCACAATCCTTCTTTACTGTCCCACATCATTTCATTTCTGTCTTGTCATCATGCCCCGTTCACATCTCTCTATCACCTTCGCCAAACACACTCTTTCTAAAACCTCTATTTTCTCACTGGATCCTCATTTAACACACTGCCCTACCTGTCCTCATTACAGTCCTCTCTTACTCCAGCACTCGTCATTAACTATCGCTTGTCAGCACCGCACTGACAAAAGAAGTTTCTATCCATCAACTCTCTCCTACCTAAATCTTGCTCCTCCAGAATGGTTGACTATTACAGTACTTTCCTCCTGTCGCTCTCTGCCTCATTCCTTTTCTCCTCTATCTCATGTTTATTTCATCCAATCTTCCTTCAGTGCCGCTTTTCTCTCAGGAGTACAGAGAGATCTCAATAATTCAGGAGGCTGTCTGAGCTATGCTGGGCTAGCAGGACAACCATCACTGGACACGGGGAACTTTCAGTGCCCCACTTACTCCATAAGCAGACAGATAGTTAAAGGGGTCATATGATGTTGCTAAAAAGAACATTATTTTGTGTATTTGGTGTAATGAAATGTGTTTATGCGGTTTAAGGTAAAAAAAAAAACATTATTTTCCACATACTGTACATTATTGTTTCTCCTCTATGCCCCGCCTTTCTGAAACGCGTCGATTTTTACAAAGCTCATCGGTCTGAAAAGCAAGGTGTGCTCTGATTGGCCAGCTATCCAGTGCGTTATGATTGGCCGAATACCTCAAGCGTGTGACGGAATAACTGGAGTCACTTAGTCATGCAGATTTATGCTACAAGCTTTTGTAGAATTGTACAGTAAGGAAGTTATTTCCCTTAACCAGGAAATTAACGTTCTTAGAATTGACAAGACAGTTGACCCTGAGAGGTCAGCTAAATATCTACAGCGGATCTAAAATATGAATAATTAATTATAACTAGTTATGATTAATTATTCATATTTCCCATGAGCTGATTCGTTACAGTGAGAATAAAAGTTACGCCTTCTTTCTTTGCGTGAACATTTGGGCTGACTCTTAACTTTTATAAAGAATATCTCTTTGGATTTGAGACTTTAGTCTTTGCAACTTTACAGATCTTCTTTATGCACCAAGTGCTTGTAACACTCTAAAGAGAAAGGAAAAATTGAAATCGCATCATATGACCCCTTTAAGCTTTCCACCGACGCGATCACTATGATCTACAGTAAACTGTCCATGAACATCTATGCTTTCCTAAATGCCGCTTTGTCTTTATGCAACTGGTGGATGAGTCACAAAGCTCCATAATCACACGAAATGTCAACAGCATTCAAGTCACACAATCATCCTACTGTAGTAAATGTTACTGTGCACGTCAGTTTAATGTACTGGTTTGCTGCACTCCCACACAAACCATTTCACATCTAATCATATTAATCTTCCCACACAAACCATTTCACATCTAATCATATTAATCTTCTTGCAAATGTATAACTAATACAAAAACTTGATTTGCACATATCAGTGTACAAAATCACCATGCGAAAGTTTTAGGGAATGTTGGGAGGCTTTGGTTCTGCATAAATTTTGCTCTTCTCTGTCGCTGTGTTTAAAAATTACAGTGTCTTTGCAGTGTACTGTACAGGTGCTGTAGGTTCAATAAATGCAGGACAGGAGAAACCATAATCACAATTTAGTAAACGAACAGGTCTTAGAAAAAAAATAGCATATGCAAATATTATGATGATATCCTCACAGGTGCTTCTTATTTTGAACAGAACTGACAGTTTCTGATTTTATTGTTGTTTGTATTGTCATGTTGCAGTATTTTACTTAAAAAATATTTGTATTTTTTGGTATTTTATATGCTCTGTTGGTGGTTGGTGGGATAGCATCACCCGGGGGGATATTATTCAGCAGAGGCAGGGATACATAGACCAGAAGAGGGGAAATCCCCCCCACCCCCCAACAAATCGGATATTTGTTTTATATATATATATATATATATATTAACTATAAATTTCTTTGCTTTACTGTCCCTTTTGAGTGTGGAAGTCCATTGGAGATTTATAAGATATTGGAATTAAAAATGCACTGATTTTAACCTTTAAATTTTTACCCCTTTCTCAAATCGAGTCAATCTCATATGCCCGTCTGTGTGACGTCACACAGACAGGCCCCTCCCACGATAATTTGATTGACAGTAGCGTTTCAGCACAGACTGGACTGGCATCTTACCTTAGACCCGCCCTGAGTGAGCTGTCATCAGTCCGCCATTGTTTCACTGCCGGAGCAGATGTAGACAAGAATGACTCCCAAGCGAATGAGGTGTTCTGTTGTTGGATGTAATAATGAACACAGCAGTCGTCATTTACTCCAGACATCTGAGCCGCTGAAGACGCAGTGGATTACGTTTGTTTTTGAAGAGAGCCCCCGATCTACATAAATGCGTCTATGTTCGCGCGAATCAATCGTGATCCAGCTTCACCTACAGAATAAGTGAGTGTAAGGTTTTTTTTAATGAATGTTTGCAAATCGCCTTTCCTAATAATGTGATAATTAGCAAGTTTCACAATGAATGCGGCTAAAGTAAACAGTCCCTCAGAGAGCAGGGAAGAGAGGGGCGGGGTCAGCATAGCTCATTAACATTTAAAGGAAAATGTTACAAAGTGGCTTGCTCTGAAAAAAGCTGTTTTTGACAGGGTAAAAAAGGTGTTTTTTACACTACCACTGAGAACTATGTTACAGACTTTTCATCAAGACCCTAAAGAATCATATCAACTTGTGGAAAATGGGCATCCAATGACCCCTTTAAAAAAAGTCTTATGCATATAGTATGTTTTTTAGTTTTTTCAGTATGTATAGGGTCATGAAGTGCACAAACGGTGTCACTTTTTGCATTAGTGTTGTTTTTTGTGTTCTTCCACCAAGTATCCTTCCTCAAATGGTCTCTGAGATCTTTTGGATCTTGTGTGTTTTGTGTGCTGTACACTGTGTGCTGCTCTGCCCTGCTAGTGTGCGCTAAGCATACGCCTTGGCTTGAGCTCTGGAAACTTACAGCAAACTCTTTTGTGTTTCTGTCAGGAGCCCAGGGGAAGAGAGGGGCGGGGTCAGCATAGCTCATTAACATTTAAAGGAAAATGTTACAAAATGGCTTGCTCTGAAAAAAGCTGTTTTTGACAGGGTAAAAAAGGTGTTTTTTACACTACCATTGAGAAATTTTAATCAAACTATGCTACAGACTTTTCATTAAGACCCTAAAGAATCATATCAACTTGTGGAAAATGGGCATCCTATGACCCCTTTAAAAACTAGAGAAACACTACAAGTGAACTTACGAATAAAAACATTAAGTACATAATGAAAAATGGATATTGATTTTGAAATTTGCTAAAGATTACAATGTTATTAAATTATTAGAGATTTTAAAGATTCCCTTTAAATAAGCATTAGATAACAGCAAAATAAATCTCTCTAGGAAATATTAAAACAGGGGAAATCAGTATGCACTATTACATATTTTGAATAACATTATTTGATGAAAATTAATACTTTAAAAAATATATATATATGGTACCAATATATTGTGTGTTGTTATTCAATATTACAATTATGTACAAACCAAAGTTAGAATGGAGCTGTAAGCAAGTTGGGATGAATTAATTGCAGAAATTACTGAGAAGAAAAGAAAGAATTAATAGTACGAAAAATATCCATACAAGGACCGTAATTACTCTGCTGCCATATCACCATATTACAACACATTCCACAATGCCATTTCTAATTACAATCCAATGGATCTCAAAAAACATACTGCTTCTCAATGAACTTCCTTTAATGTAATTGAATCATTTTGTGCTTGCATATATGATTAGTCTTCCAATGACACAGGCTCAGTCTCAAAAGGGGCTCGCTAGTGCAGCATAACTTTATTGCTTGCTGAATCAACAGTCTTTGAACACTTAATATTTCCCATTTAATTTTCATCACAAAAATGGAACACTGTAGTTTGCCAAACTCAGATTACATTTCTGCCAAACTAGAGGAGCACTGACGTACTCTATATTTCTCACAGCACTGAAAGGAATCTAATGCAATCATGTAAAAGGAATAGGGCTTTCTGTAATGCTACAGTAAATGTCATATTTACATTGTCTTAAAAGGCTTATGTTAATATATCTTATATATTATAAAATATAATATTATTATTGCACAAATCTCTGATGTCATCTTAGAAAATTTGAGGCCCACATTTAGCTAGCATTTTAGTAGATGTTCTTAATGGAAATAAATGTGTAACACCATCATCTCCATAAACTGAATGATGAAATGGTAGAGTATCTGCATTTCTACTAGTGAGATCACAGCATAAAACAGCTCACAGAACACATACTGTGATTCCATTAACGTACAGTCTGCATGCATAATTCAGACACCTGGCTCTCTCGTTGACTGTCAGGTTATCAGACTGCTGTCTGTGTCTTGACTCTTTCTCGTACTTGCTTTATCCATCTATCTCTCTCTCTCTTTCTATCTCAGTCTCCATAGATACGCAGACAGTTTTACCCATCCCTGCTTCAACCAATTGTTCAGGGATTGAAGCTCGCAGGAGTAGGTCAGTCTGTGTTGCACTTGGCATGAGGTAAAGGCAGCCGGTGCATTAAAAGACCAATTTTGGGTTAATATTCATCTAACCTTCAAACAGAGACCGTAACACAATACATAACACAGACTATGAAATGTTTTTTTTTTTTTTTGATGGGGTAGGAGGTGGAGATATCGCTTTGTTAAAAAACAGGCACCCCATCTATTGGCAAGAGGGTTTAAGCAGGGCTCCAGACTGTGACTAAAATAGCCACAAACGTGGCAAAAATAAATAAATAATAATAATAAAAACTGTAACAGCATCTTATTGGCATCACACAACACAGAACAATCCATGATCAATGCCCTTATTAGCTGATTCTTATTAAAGAATCAGTCTCGATCTCAAATTTTTGAGACACTTTGAATCGATCTAACAACTGATTCAATGAACCGCAAGCCATTTTTGGTCATGTCTAATGGGTTTTTGTTAAATGTGAGCCAAAATCATCACAATTAAAAGAACCAAAGACTTAAACTACTTCAGTCTGTGTGCATTGAATTTATTTAATACACGAGTTTCACAATTTGAGTTGAATTACTGAAATAAATGAACTTTTCCACGACATTCTAATTTATTGAGATGCACCTGTACTTATTTACCAGTTGGTTGTTCATATGACCATGTCAACGTTACACATTCAAAACAGAATTTATAATAAATGGCTTTCCAATTTAAAAAAACTATTATTTATGGTTTATAATTTTAGCAGGCTTGTATTTTACATTACACAACAGAATTGCAAAACACACAAATACAAACATAATCACTGTGACATCTAAACATTAAACTAAACATAATTAGGAAAACTTGCTAGTTTAAATAACCAAACATAGTGATAAAAATAAGCATTTCAATTTAGATTTAATTCACTGCAGCAAAGTAACATGTAAAGTCAATGCACTATTTTACTTTAAGCGGAGCGATTTGGCCGTTTAGTCCTAATTTTATAGGAGCCGTGTTCCAAGATCTTTTTTTTTAGTATGGATACCCATTTATGCTTGATCAAATATTGTGACTGGGATATAGAGAAGCAAACAAGCTGTCATTTAGCTGTGAGGGATTTTATGACAGTGCTTTGAATATAACTGCATCCTCACTATCAAATCAACATATCAGTCTTAGACTGCAAACATTAGGGGAACTGACCTAAATAAAGCTGTTAGCCACCAACTGCATTCCCATCAACTGCCCAGTAAATCATAACTACATCACCAAATCAGCAAAAACATCTCTTATAGATGCACTGTCACTGACAAACATCTGAATACACCTGCACTCCACCACCATCAAACCACACGCACTCTTTCTTGACAAAGGGCTGACAGCATTTACCACTGACATATCAGCAGTGAGTAACCAATAAAGGCAGGCAGCCAGTGGAGAGCTGAACTCAATGGACCTCATTCATTTAGCATCTACAAGACAGAGCAGGCTGAAACTTTGCTGACTAGCCACTTCCCAGGGTCCCATCAATCTACAAAGCCTTCAAACTCCCCCTGAAATGGACCTATGTGATCAAACTGGCCCAGTGACGTAACTGTTACTATTCTTACTGGGGTGATCCTTACCTCCAAGGAGCCTGACGTCTGCTGCAAACATATTGTAAAATGCTGCTTCTAAAAATAACATAATGGAGCAGCAAGTATCTGGCTCGTAAAGATAGGAACAATGCTTAGTAATTAAGTATCTTCTTGAGGTCAAAACGCTACTAAAAGTAGTGTGGCTTATTTCCTAACTGCGTGTTAGGACAGGGCTCTTGAGAGCCCACTTCTATTCAATACCAGATTTGGATTCACGGTAACAAAGTTGATATGATAAAGATAAGGATTAATTTGCAAGCATTCTTAAAATGCTGCTAGATTTAGTCACACAATATATCACTCCCAGAAACTCCCAGTTATGAGCCAGTTTGCTCTAAAGGCCTGTTCAGCTCAAGAACGATAACCATATTTGCATCCACCCCAATGCACAATACTGTTCTGTTTATTACACTATAAGCACACACTGCAGTTTTGTCAAGCTCTTTGAAGCTGTAAAAAAAAAATAATAATAATAATTGTAAACAGTGATTCCAATGACGGTGTTCCTCCATTATCGTTATTGTTGTGGTGTGGACTCTGCTATTCTTTTAAATTTAGAACAATTTTTAAAACTATATCTTTATCATGATCATTACGGCCTTGATGTGAACAGGCCTTAAGATAACATTCAAATATGAATGCTATTATTTAATATGTAAATGTAACATCTAAATTAATATGTTGCAAATATACACAAAGTAAATTTTTCAGTACTACATTATATTATATTGTAAGTTTACTAATTACATTTTTTTAATTTTTTTTTTAAATTCTAGTACAAATTACATTACCAGCATTCTAATTAGTTTGGGGAAAGAAAGAAAGATCAACAAAATTACATAGCACATTTTTAAGGTGGCTTCAGACTTTTGGACCCCACTGCATACTGAAAATGTCTTTTTGCTCTGCAGCCAGCTACAAAGAAGTAATAATACTCATTACATTTGGGTATCTACATAAAGGTTTTCTTAACATAGGTGGTTCGTTGCAACTGGGCCCAGATTCAGTGTTTTGATCATTACATTTTCCCCTCCCACAAGGTTATTCTACTCCTACAAACACACCAAAATTAGGCCTGTGGAGTTAAAAATAACAGAACTACATGATTACACTTTTTTTGCTGTAAGAATATTCTTTTGTCATCTGGTATAAGACTGCTGTACAGTACTTCAGTCCTTGAAGCACCAGGATGATATTTCCTTATAGTTTCCTTATAAGGCCAGTGACATAAGCCAGTTTTTGTTTTGCATATGTCATATTTGTTTAAGTGCATCTGAACGTTAAAAGGGGCTGAGCTTGATTCGGTACATAAGAACACACTGATACACACTTCAGGGATAAATTTGATATTTTTTCTTAACATCAGAAGCAGGTAACATTCTATCACCCTGCTAACAGGTTGTTTAGCGGCACCTCAACTTGCTAGAGACGTGTGGTCATAGTCGAACTAACAGGTTGTTCAGGCAACAACCTGTTAGTAGGTGATCGACTGACAACACAACTTCCTTTCAGTTAAGTGGTTCCGCCCACGTTGTTTCAGAAGATGTGAAAAACGTGAAACATTTAGAAGGCCAGATCGTGTTGAAACTCTAACACTGAAGCCATCTGAGTAACATATAATTTCGTTTGTATGTTTTGCGATACGTTACCTCAACGTGACTGACGCCCGTCTGCTCGTGCATCTCTCGCTCGCGACGTGTTCAAAACAAAAACCCATCAAGGCCTAAATTAAAATAAAAAATACACGCGACACATGTAAACAGAAACATTCTTACCGGTCCTCTCCGCTTTAAAGTCACGTTTTTCCACAGGAGAAGGTGTAGCTGGTGAAGAAATCCCATTTTCGATGAGTTGGAGAATTAAGTCGCAAATTAAAATATATTATTCATCACAGTGTTGTTGTTGTTTTGAGATGCCGCTCTATCTGCATTTTGCCCTCCCCGGCGTGTGACAAAGCCTAACATCAAGAATTAAGAGGGCTGGGTTTGTGAACAAAATGCTCTTTAGCAGATGTAGATATTCGCATCTCATTGAGCAGTGGGCGGAGATACTTCTGTCAGCTTCAGCCAAACGTAGCGAACGAACGTTTCTTATTGCTGTAGTAACATGAGCGCGCGACCGATGTGTCAGGTAGATCAGATGTGATTTTTATGATAATCTAGCGGCTGGATTACTGATGCGCTGTTGAATCCTCATCATTCTGCGACGCCTGGTTATTTATAGAAACTCCATCGATGTGACAACATTTTAATCTCACCGTTTTTAGCTTTACTTCTGGGACTGAGGTAATCCCTTCTAGCTGGACAGACTTCACCGAGATCACATGTTATTTTGTGGCTGTCGTGGATTGCATGAAGTCTGTGATCTTTGATCAGAGTGCCGAATGTAATTCTAGCGAGTTACCCTTGAAAAGAGTTCAGTGAGAAAAGCAAATAGCACCCTCTGCAGCATAGCACTGCATGGTTTCAACAGTTAGGTAAAAAAGAGCTCGAGTGACCAGTTCCCACAGGCAGCACGATTTATAAAGAAAAAAAACATGACATATAATAAATATGGTCTAATGGTAACAACCATTAGACACGCATCAAGGCCAGTTGTGGAGCAACTCTGTGGGACACCATTAACTGAAGGATTATAAATATTACCAGAGGTAATAATGACAGTATGTTTATAGTTTGTAAGCGAATTGGTATGAGGGGCCGTATAGACCATAATTACTGAAAAGCCTCTTACAAACACTAGTGAAATGAAAAACACTGATTAACCTTAGTGAAATTCATAGGGGCGGACTTAACCAATAAGCGAGGTAAGCGGGACCCGGGGAATCGGGGGCCCCATCTGATATTGCCGAAACATATTTACAGCGTTGAACAATGTAGCCAATCACAGACATATCTGTTAAACGCAATGACCAGAAGTGTTCAAGACAAGTTAGAATCCACGCACCACTCAAAATGCTGAGTTTGCTGAGTTCTGCAAGCTTGAGAATCCTCTCATTATAACAAAGTGTAGATACGATATAAGATATTTATTGTGCAGTGTTGAGATCCTATCATAGTTTTTATTGATATTTGAATTTGTTGTCTAGTTTTTTCATTTTTAGTTTTTTTTTTTGTACATCAAGTTAAATATTCATAGAAATGGGAAACACTTGGGAACTACCTGAAATAATATAAGTATAGAATTTTTTTAGATTTTGTTTTGTTTCAGTTCATGTTTATTTTATTTCAAGTAACAAAGAATGTTTTTCATGATTTTAGTTTTAGTTAACTATAATAACCTTTCTGTGACCACCTCACCACTTTGTCTTTACAGTATTTGTGCCATGCAATTAATGAAAAAACAGAATTGTGCCCTCTGTTGTCTGTTTGACTTTGTACTTTTCTACAATTTCTTATCCTGGAGTAAAAACATGCTACAGTCTTGAGTCAGATTGAGACCAGCGGACCCAAAAGCCCAGAGTACAACATCACCATCCTCCTGTGTGGCACTGGCCTTTCAGAGTTCGCTACAGACTGGAGAGAGGTGTCTGTACGGATAAATATGAAATCCCTGCTTTCTGGAGGATAACCGATCCATTTTCGCTCAAGCACATGTCTTCCACCACTATGAGCTCTGGACTGGCCACTCCAAACTTCCTCTCCACCTTACGCGTCCACCAATGCAAAAAGTGGCTTTGGTTATCGCTGGAACCTCCTATGAACAACCACAATCTCAGCAACTACAACAGTTTGTTCAACTGGACGATGAGGTATCACCGTGACGCTGACATCTTCATGCCATACGGAGAGCTTGTTTCTAAAAGGACTAATGCCACATTCATCATTCCGAAGAAGAGTAACTGCCTAGTTTGCTGGGCGGTCAGCAAATACAAAGCCAATCAGAGTCGCTCTCTAGTTTTCCAGCAGCTGAACAAACACATTCCATCGAAACTGATAGAAGTATACGGTCAGCGGTCCAAGCGGCTGCTCTCGAACAAAAATCTGCTTTCCACAATATCACGATGTTACTTCTACCTTGCCTTTGAAAACTCAATATCCACAGACTATATCACAGAGAAGTTGTGGAGAAACTCGCTTCAGGCAGGGAGTGTGCCGGTGGTGCTCGGCCCACCTAGGAACATTTATGAACTATCAATTCCACCAGAGTCATTCATTCATGTAAATGACTTCAGCAGCATTAAGGCACTGGCTACTTTCTTAAGTCAAGTGGCCGACAATAGAGAGCGTTATGAATCTTATTTTAGATGGCACAATTACTGTGATGTTAGAATGTACACAGACTGGAGAGAGAGACTCTGTAATATTTGCATGCGTTATGACCAGCTCTCTAAGCATAAAAAAAGTGTACAATGATCTGTACAGCTGGGTCAACAGGTAACTGACTTTATCAAGGAAGCTGTTTCATTTAAAAGTGTGGAGTTTCAAAACGTTATTTTGTGGCAAGATTTCCTTTGCCAATCACCTTATCTGATCTTTGCAAGTATATCAAGTGTATTTGAAACCTTTCTAGGGACTTCAAAGTGCTAGTAAATTGTAACATTGATTTTTCCCAGTGTTGCTTTATTAATATTTAAACAGGGGCATTTGCTTCTTTTTCCAACCTTGATTTCAGCATCAGATGTCATTAGGTTACTGAATATTGTTGTGTGCACTCAATGTGTCGGAACGCCCTTCCGATTCAATATTCACAGGTTGCTATCAAGTTTTCATCAAGTCCTCTTATTCTTTGTATATTTTCCAAATTTTTCAAATGTACCAATTTGTAAAATTTCATAGGAACATTAAAAGCACTTTTCTGAGACTTATTTTTTGAGACTGCCACACCTGAACACCCCCAGAATTCTGCCCCCAGAAATCTAAAATGAGTCAGAGAAGCATGCAGCTCACTCTTGCATCTGTATGGTGTAAGATATATGCATGCCAGGCTAAAAATCAGTTAAAAACTGTTGTGGTTTTCTTTGTGGCCATGTAGTTCTGCTCTGTGGTTCATTCTTTATAATCTCTAGTACTGCTCATCCTCGATTAAACACAAACTTGGAGGATCTGGGGTTCCATGAGTCTTTGCAAGGTCTCTGTTTTTATATGGTAGTTTATGTTAAGCATTTATGTTAATGCAACTTTATTGCAAGATTTTGCATATCCGTCTGTAAATCATTAGCATTTTATATTCAACTCATCCTGTTTTATTTTAAAAGCTAATTTAAAAAAAATCTTCCTGTGCTAAATATTATTTTTGGTGCAGAGAAACACCAAGCTACTGATCTACAAAATTGCTCTAGTGCGTAAAGATAAGGCGCCAGAGTCAAGAAACCTTCTGAATATTTCAGTGTGGTTTTGATGCATTTTCCACAGGTAGTTGTGTGAAACAAGGCACCAGATTGGTAAAAATGGCAGTACACTGTCAGTTATGCAAAGTGGGAGTGAAACCATGCAAAGTGATGATTAACTGTTCCTACATGTTCACGCCATCACATCACATCAGATCAGTAATAGTCATTTCTCTAAAGACTAAATTGATTTTATTTTAAGATCTGTGATCAACTCACCTCTTGGTAGTTGTGTGAAACAAGGCACCAGATTGGTAAAAATGGCAGTACACTGTCAGTTATGCAAAGTGGGAGTGAAACCATGCAAAGTGATGATTAACTGTTCCTACATGTTCACGCCATCACATCACATCAGATCAGTAATAGTCATTTCTCTAAAGACTAAATTGATTTTATGCTGTCTAAGATCTGTGATCAACTCACCTCTTTGTCTTCATAACCTTTTGTGCTTCACAACCTTTCTGTGCTTTTTCACAAAAGAACTACTGACATTGTTTTAATTTGGACAGATGCAAAATCAAGACGGTTAGTGCTCTGAAAAACTTCTCTTCTCTTAATGTGTTGATGTGAAAATCCTGATGACGTAACCTATGGCAGTAGTGTTACAGAGCAAAAGCTTGATGTGGCCATTGCAATTTGAAACGGATGTCTTAAGATTGGAAAAATTTTACAGGGGATGAAGTCTCACATCCTCTTTAACAATGAGGTATCTTCAACTGGCTGTTTCTGTGGTTTCCTTTTATTCACCTTGTAGATACAAGGGAAAGTTTTTAATGAATTTTTTTGGCAGGTAGAGAATTTGTATTAATATTTAGAGTAGATTTTATTTATCAGATTTCTGATAAACACGTAAAATACATAAGATTCTAAGAGTTGTGTTTAAAAACCCATCAACATTTTGTCCTGGGCCCTGGGTAGAGGATCTCCTGTTTCTCTCGTCACTTTGTAATCAGTAAGCTTTTAACTTAATCGTTAATTCCATCCAATAACACATGCTCATGTTTCTGAATAGACTACAAAAGATCTGAGCTGATTTTACTCATAAATGCTTTCAAGTTTCACTTCCTTTTTAATTTGTTGCGTTTAAATGGAAATCCAAGTAAAATGATAACGTAAACACTGATCTACTGATTGTCATTGAATCTATTGTCATTAAATTGATTTAATGACACAAAAAGACGGTCACTTGTCGCCACCTATTGGCACCATGGTGTATCCTGCAACAACAAAAACATCTTATTTACAGAAAAAAACACAAGATTTTAGGTATTTCAATGTTTATAAAGTCTAAGACAGAGGTTTTCATACCAAGGATGCCCACATATGATCACCTTGCTATGAACCTGCTTCCTAAAATATAAAGGAACTACATATGTTCATATTTTATAAAGGCCCAATTTGTATTGTGAGAAAAAGCATGACATTATAAAGAACTTTCAAGTTTAGAGATGTTTTCTAAATTTCACAATAAATACTGTTCTTAAGCAGCTATAAAGCACTGCCATTTGTATCGTGAAAAGCGCTGTACAAATAAAATTGACTTGACTTGACTTGACGTCAAAAAGACCTTTAACTGCCATGAAGCAAAATGAAGGAATCAAGGAATGGCAAGGAGAAACTCCGTAGAAAGCTGTATCTTTCTACAGAGTTTCTCCTTGCCATTCCATTCCAAGATAATAAATTAATAAAGGCCTCCTGTAGCAAATCCATTCGTTTTTATAAGAAATATATCCACATTTCAAACGTAATAAACACTTTTCTCTCACTTCCGGTATCTGTCATACGCGGAAGGCGTTCCGGCGGATGATGCAGGGTATATCTGCAGCTAAGCTGTATAAAAAGCAGAATGAACTGAAACGTTAATAATAATAAACACAATAAATATATACATAAATAAAATGTATGAATGACGCAGTGCTAATTGACATATAATGGGATTGACATCCCGTGGTAGCTAGGATTTACACAAGCTTCAGTCTGGATCCAGAACACCTGAGAAGAGATGATGCCAACCCCTCAGAGGACCTCAGATGATGCCAACCCTGAAACAACATATAGAACTACCACATTTTGCTATAAGTTTGATTGCATCATATAATAATTGCTGTTAATAGTGTTCATCGTCTGTTTTATTACGTCTTAAATAGATTTTTCCGTACATTTCTGCCATATGTACATTAATTGACAGTCACCACTGATAAGCTACCACTAAATATTGTAGAAACTTAATTTGCTGTAAAGTTGCTTTGCAATGATTTGTATCGTGAAAAGCGCTGTACAAATAAAATTGACTTGACTTGACTTGACGTCAAAAAGACCTTTAACTGCCATGAAGCAAAATGAAGGAATCAAGGAATGGCAAGGAGAAACTCCGTAGAAAGCTGTATCTTTCTACAGAGTTTCTCCTTGCCATTCCATTCCAAGATAATAAATTAATAAAGGCCTCCTGTAGCAAATCCATTCGTTTTTATAAGAAATATATCCACATTTCAAACGTAATAAACACTTTTCTCTCACTTCCGGTATCTGTCATACGCGGAAGGCGTTCCGGCGGATGATGCAGGGTATATCTGCAGCTAAGCTGTATAAAAAGCAGAATGAACTGAAACGTTAATAATAATAAACACAATAAATATATACATAAATAAAATGTATGAATGACGCAGTGCTAATTGACATATAATTTATTACAGTACAGAAACTATAAAGTATATTTTCTACCTTATTCTGTGCAGAAAATTTAAATAATTGTTTATAGATATAAATACATTCATAAATATATGATTGTAACATAGATATAAAACAATCATAAAATTGCCATTAGGAAAAAATTATAGATTACAAATGATTGATTATTGTCCAGCAGTGTATTTGATTTCACAAATACATAAAATCATAAGCGGAGGGTGGACCAACTCCAGGGTAAGGCTAAAAGCAGCCAAATCTACAAATATCATAAACCCGTCTTTTTAGGCAAGAACCAGACATGGGTGTCATGTAGGCTAATAAAATATGTTTAATGGGACTGAATTTGTATATAACGTGATTACAATTTAATAAAAAACATTAGAAATTGGTCATTATAATTCGTTTCCTTTCCAAAGTTATTCAAACAGCGAATAAATTATTATACAGAAAGTGACATTATCACTAACTTTGATCTATCGCGAGTTTAAGCACTCTAAAAAAACAAAAACTATCGTTATAATCACTTTTAATTAATCTCTTACATTGTACATACCTCTGCGTGCCCGGAATTCAGTCAGCGAACGCGCGCGCACTCAAAACTGATGAGTTTCAGCGATGACTCATCTGAACGCCTCTGATTGGCCATTGCATTCCCAGGCTCAACAGAATCGTGTGTGATTGGTTATAATGCGCAACACGGTAAAAACACCTAAAAATGAAATACGGTGCAACATGAGCAGATCTTAATTTAATGCCGCAATCGACCAGTCGACACTTTCTATTCATTTTCATTTTGTTAGAAACAGTCATAATAGATTTAATTTGTTTGTGCAGGGGCATTTTTGTCCAATTTAGTGGCATTTTTGCCCCGACTCGCTAAGCCTTCCCCAGCCTTACACAAGATCCGCCTATGCATAAAATTATTGTATTTGACATTTGTCACTTCTGAAATTCAGATTTCTGAAAAGCTGAAATATGCCCCTAGTGTGACAAAATGTTAGGAATCATGAATCGAATCGATTCGCTGTCTACCCAAAGATTCACAGCTCTAATGTTAACGTTACTTTCTACCAGGTGTCTGTTAGCCAAGGTGAAAAAGAAATATATTTAAATTGTGCTTTTTCAGACATACTTACTATATTTAAATTATACTGTACTAAGTGCATATTAAATGTATTATTTTGAAACAACTTTAAGTATATTAAGTGTATTTCAAGATATGTTTAAGTTTGAATTCTGTCATCACTCACCCTTAAGATGCTCCAAACCATTTAAGACTTTCGTTCATCTTCAAAAGAAAAGCTGAGATATTTTAATAAAAATCTGAAAGATTTATGTCCCTCCGATGAAAGAAGATTCACCAAAGATGAACTTGAATTTCAAGTATATTTTTAATACATTTAATACTACGTCTTTTTCACCTGGGAGATCATGGAGTAACGAGCACTATGAATTGTTCTTCATGCGCACAGTAACTGAAATGTAAAACTGTTAAAAGAAAAAGCTCAATAAACTATCGCACAGATATAATACACTACGCATCAAAATCATCTTCCCTGTGTGCTTTGAACTTTTCTTTGCGGAGCGCTGCGCACTGTGACTCCATGTTGCTTCAAGCGCATCATTCTGCGCACGGGATGCGCAAAAGCGCTTTGTGCTGCTCCGGGGCGCGTTTCTCAAAAGCAACTATGGTCGCAAGTTCCGTCATTACCAATAGAGTTCAGTGGAACTAACGACCATAGTTAGCTAACGATGCTTTTGGGAAACACACCCCCGTATAGGAGCCTTTCATGTTATAATACTTTTGCGCAATGAAAGATTGTTAATAGCCTTTCTTGTTCTGTCTTATCTATCATATGTTGCTGACTCATTACTGTGCTATACATTTAAAATAAATGTCTTTTAATTTTATAGTATAGGCTATATATAAATATAATAGGCTACTTGTTTTTCATGAATGTATTTTACAACAATACAAAGAGCAATGTTTAACATTTGACCAGATTTAGCCCTACACTTTTATTTGCTCCCCACTAAATAGTTTTTTTTCACTTAATATTTAGATTTTATAAAATTATTGTGCACTCATGATTTTTCTAGAGTAACTTTTCCTACTGAATTATCCACTAACCTAGTTTATAGTAGTATTTTTAATCATAGATTATGATTATATATTTATTCATTTGTTGTTTTTCTTTACAATGAAGTTGTCTATATGTGGTAGATTGTGTTTTAACACACAAAAGAGTGATGATCAGGTCAACACAATGAGGTATAGTAATTCTACACTGATAAAAAAAAAACTGCGCTGTATCAGATAGGTACTATCGGCAGATATTCAGAATTTCTGGAATCGGATCGGTTCTAAATTAATTTAGAATAAATTTTACTTTGCTGCATACTACTTAAGTGCATTAATGTTGCAATTACAAAGCAAAGACTTGCGTATCTATTGTAATGTTAGCAAAATGAACATACATTAATATAGTTCTCTCAGTACTGATTGCATCACAGTTTTCTAATTTGTGTCCTATGTTCACATGTGTCACAGCGAAACTAATAAAGCTTCACTACGATGCAATAGCATACCTGTTCTGTTAAAAGTAGTTCTGCTATGCTCCAAGTATTTGTGTAGAAAGAAAATACAATCATCTGTGATGAATTGTAGAATGTTGAAGCAGATCTGTTTTATTATTCCAACTCTCTGTTGTGGGATATATTTTTTTCCCTCTAAATGCAGTCTCATAATCCTCTCCATCAAAACCAACATGATTATACCTATGGGCTATATCTGTCCAGTTTCATCGTCCCACTGACAGAGATACATCTGAACATGTACATCTGAAACAGAATTTAGGGGTGTATGGGGGTGAAAGTTTTAAAGAGACCTGTGAAAACGTGATGTGTTTCTATATTTCTCTTTGTCTATATTCCTATTTTGCTTGGCAATATATTGTTAAACACCATGTATACATCTGTTAAACACCATGTATGGGCCTACATTTGTGCAAACAAAATATTAGCATCAAAAATATTATAAATCAAAATAATAGCATCAAACACATCACACACTCAAATGGGCTATGGACAAAAAAGAAGAAAAGAAAAAAAAAAAATTTTTCTTCATTTAAATTCAGTGCGCACTTTCTATGTGTTTGCACAATGTTTGTGGCCAAAATGGCAAAGTTGACTAAAGGGATAGGTCACAATTCCACACGTGTTGTAGAAATCACGGAAGTATTAATTTACATAACGTACAAACATTTCACTCTCTGACAGAATTGTATTCGTTATCACTATATAGGCCTATTTAACGATAATTTTATTAAATGATACAAAATCTAGGTTGAGTTATATGGCATCCTTAATAAAGAACGGTTTTTGTTTAGTTTTCCTTTATATAAAACAGATACTTTACAAACAAATATCTTTTCACAGTGTCTGTATTTGACACTACACGCCGAACAACGTCAAGCCGAACACACGAATCGACTGTGTCTGTGCGGGTTCCATTATCTTCCCTGTATTCACTTATGTTGTCGATTGTCGATTACTTACGCCTAACGTTACAGTGTACGGCAATGGCTGACAGCACGGATGAAACAGTACCAGCTTCCAAACCAGAGGTATTTTACAACTATCGGGAGAGGAATAAATGTTCCCCAGAAGAAGATGCGCGATTAGAGAGACAACATTTCTGGAATGTCATCAATGCATTTAAATACTACAGGTAAACACTTGATTGCTGGACCATCAAATTCCCATCTGCTCCACACAGCCACTGTTCTTTATTTAAGCTTTAATATTTAACCTTCTGGCATTGTTCATTTGGGGGTCACACTTGTGTTGTTCGCGGTCAAAAGTGAACGAACACCTTTTTTTCATTATCAGTAAAATCAATGTAATATATTTTTTCTTTTGTATTTTGAGAGAGTTTCATGATACTAATTAAAATGTATGCAATAATTATGATACATTTTTCCCATTGAAAATAATAAAAAATCTAATATTTTTATATTACTTTTCGATCACGACAGTATTTCATGTTAAATAGAGACAATGCCTTTAAAATACAGTTTTTGAAGGCAGATGAGTGCCATCTGGTGGGAGTAAAAAAGAAAAACATCTGCAATTCCATGGTTTAGCCACTATATTACTATATAGCTCTATATAAAAGGCTTATACATTTTCTAGTTGTTTTTAGACATAAATACTTATTTTGATTAAGTTGTGAATTTGGATATATATTTAGACATTCTCAAAGACAATTTTTTGTAAAGGTTAAGATTTTTTTTGTTTGAAATGTCGGTTTTTGCATTAATTTTACTACAGTCAAACCTGAAGACATACAAAATTCAACAAGAATGTAACAAAATGTAACAGGAATGCTTTATCAGAGGTTAATCGATCTGATTTCAACCTCTTATTTGAGTCTTTTGGCTCAATTTTGCCATATTGTTACAGCCACATCAGTTCATTTGTGTGTATAATAGTGTTGTGTGTGTGTGTGTCTGTGAGTGTGTATAATTGAGTGTGTGTGTCTGTTTTATACTCTTGATGTTTTAGAGTGTAACCCCTTCCTTGGTGTCTGTGGTTTTACTGCATTGTGGCTGAATTATTGATTTTATTTCATGCATTATAAAATCATGCTTTGTGTTACAGTCACACTTGTAGATTGTACACACAAAAAAATCCTCTGTATTTTTGCGTATTTCCCATTCATTTCCAATGGCGGTCATCTTTAACCGCGAACAACACAAGTGTGACTATTTTTTACGACCATTTAGCTTTTTTAAATCAAGTCCGCAATTTTTTTTTTTTTGGCCACATAGCGACTGCCATAACATTCATCAAGCTTCGTGCCATTCCGATGAAGTAGTGATTTTCACAATTAAAAAAAAAAAAATTTTCCGGTCATAAATGGCCGAACAACACCAGAGGGTTAAAATGAAAAATATCTTTATAGAATTCTGTTATGATCCCCACTGCTTATAAAGTTTTGATTTGAAATTTAAAATAATGCCCTGGTCCATTAAACCTAAGTCCATATTTTCTAAAATCAACTTATTTGCTTGTTTGATTGTTTATTTATTTCCTTTAATTTACTTTTTCCTCTATCCTCAATATATTTAATGGATTCCACTGTGTTCAGAATTCATGTTCATGAACGTGTGAATCGAGCCGAGGGGCAGTTCCGATGCCTTCCAGATCACCACCAGCAACTTCTGACAAACTTCCTTCCCAATCTGAACAAGATACGCTACTGTGTCGACCGAAACCAAGAGGTGCTGCAGGCCATAGTGCACAACTGCCTCCATATGTTTGAGAACATGGAATATGGACAGGATGTAGGTGGCAATCAGTGGCTGTAGGTCTTACAATTAATAATGTTGTATTTTTATTTTATTTTTTTGTGATGACAGAAGTGTGTTTTTTTTCTGTTCCTTTGTTAGTTGTAGTAAGGCTATTAATCTATAATGTTTTCCCTGCTTTTCAAAGGGTGACCCAAGGAAGGTGCGGCCCTCCACGACTTTTGACATGGACAAGCTGAAGTCAACCATAAAGCAGTTTGTCCGTGACTGGAGTGAAGCAGGAAAGGCGGAAAGGGACAGTTGCTATAAACCAATTATAGAGGAGATCCAGAGACTGTTTCCTCCTGACCAGTGGTAAATATACTTTGATAAACATATACTTTGAAATTCTATGAAAATCTTCTGATTCTTTTATATGCAATTGGTACATGGCTTTAACTACTCTGGATAAGTGTAAGATGCATGTACAGTATGCCTGTACATTACCATTCACAAGTTTGTGGTTGGATAGTTTTTTAATGAGGTCTCTAATGCTCAACAAGGCTGCACTTGTGTGATCAAAAATACAGTAAAACTGTAATGTTGTTAAATAATATTGTAATGCAAAATAACATCTTTCTATCTGAATATATTTAAAAATGTAGGTTTGTACACATGATAGCAAAGCTAAATTTTCAGCAGCCATTACTCCAGTGTTTATTGTCACACAATCTTTAAGAAATCATTCGAATTTGCTGATTTGGTGCTCAAGAAACATTTCTTATTATCTTTATTGTAAACTGTTTTTGTGGAAACTGTGATACACTCACTGATCTACATAATTGACTTTAACCAAATAACTGTTTACATTCTTGGGATGTTTGCATTGTAGGAATGTGCAGGGAGACTTAAAGGTCCCATATTGTACACCTTTCTGGAGTTTTATTTTGTGAAAAATCACAGCTACTTTATGCAGGCTGTGTGAATTTTACTGTGGACTGACTGTTTTGAAACTTATATGGTAGTTACATAGCACCTAGACCTCAGTTATCATGAAAAAAGCCAGGAAATTTCAGTTTTGACAATATGGGACCTTTAAGACATAAAATTAAGATACAGTGACTTGGTAGGTAATGTTTTCTCATTAAAATCATACAGCTTAATAGAATGTATGGGAATAATAGGAAATAGCAATATGACGGCACGGTGGGTTCACTTTTTATGACGTCATGAGCAATCCATAGATCAGTAGATACACTACCATTTTTTTTTTTAAATATTCAGCAAGGACACATTAAATTGATCAAAAGTGACAGTAAAGATATTACTAAAGTTACAAAAGATTTCTAAATGCTGTTGCTTTGAATTTTTTATTCATCGAAGAAACTTGAGAAAAATATATCACAATTTATATCACATAATTAAGTAATGGCAACTGAAAATTCAGCAAAGAAATCTAACATAGGAATAAATTGCGATTTAAAATATTTTCCAGTAGAAAAGAGTTCTTTTAAACTGCAATAATATTTCTGTCTTTACTGTATTTTTTTTATTAAATAAATGCAGCCTTATGTCAAATGGGCTCAATTTATAATGATTTATAAATGATAAAGAAATGAATTAGACTCCTTGTAATATTTCTTTCTACAGTGATGTGTCTCAGGTCAGAGTGTTAGTGCCAGGGTCAGGTCTGGGCCGGCTTGCTTGGGAAATCGCTCATTTGGGCTATTCGTGCCAAGGCAACGAGTGGAGTTTCTTCATGCTCTTCTCCTCTAATTTTGTTCTGAACAGGTATACCACATTAACATCTTCACAATTTAAGTAGAACGGTTCACATAAAAATGATTAAATATTAGAACAATAGCTATATTTATATATTTATTAAATTTCTCTCTCTGAATTTGGGAAACTGCCTCTATTAAGTATCAGTGACATGTTAAATTGTGTAACTTGGAGGCATATGGTAAAATACACTAGAACTTTTATTTCTGGTTGAACTTCTAGGATTGTGCATATCACAATACTGACTACAAATTCGAAGCAATCAGAATGGTATATGACATCTGTATTAAAGAGGAGGAAGCTAACTGATATTTTGTCTCTCAGGTGTGATAAGGAAAATGCACTGACACTGTATCCCTGGATTCACCAGTTCAGTAATAACAAAATGTCCTCAGATCAGATAAGACCCGTGTCCTTTCCTGATGTCAATCCACAGAGTCTCCCAGCAGACTCCGACTTCTCTATGGTCGCTGGAGACTTCCAGGAAGTATACAGTGACCCTGGTGAGTTTTTATGATTATTTTAATAAACAAGTACATTATTATAATTTGCACTTGGAGACAATAACACATCTGAAATTTTAACATTTAAAGTTTTATCCTCCTTACAGAAATGTGGGATTGTGTTGCTACTTGTTTCTTCATTGACACCGCACACAATGTTCTTGATTACATTGAAACCATCTGGAATATTCTAAAACCTGGTGGTGTCTGGATAAATTTGGGTAAGTCACAGATTCTGTAGAATCATTTTCAGTCCAATTTTATCTGTAAATGAAAGGCTGAAAACACAGGTGTGGTTGAAAGCTTTTTGTATTTGTTCTCAAAGGTCCACTTCTTTATCACTATGAGAATATGGCCAATGAATTTTCCATTGAGCTGAGCTATGAGGAAATAAAGGCTGTCATTTTAAAATATGGATTTGTCCTGGAGGTAAATAGTTAAACTGTATATCTAAACTCATTTCTCCTCCAAGCTATTTTTTTATTTAACAGAGTAAATTGTGTTGTTATAAACTGTATTACTGTATTTCTTTCCACAGTTGGAGAGAGAGTCTGTTCCCAGCACGTACACCGAGAACGACCGCTCCATGCTCAAGTACCTTTATGACTGTATCTTTTTTATCATACGGAAACCTGCAGAACAGTTGATCAACGGAGATCAGACACCTAAAGATGGCCAGACTGAGGATTCTTTACAGAAAAGAAGCTCAACATGATATTTAAAAGGGAGAAGCTCTGGACGAATTCACAGACATATGGCCCAATAATAAACTGATGCTTTTAATCATGAATGCCAACATTATAGCATATTCCTGGTAATACAGCAAGACTGGAGCTTTATTATGTGCTGAATTATCTTTATATTTACCAAAAATGTTATGTTTTGGTGCTTTGCTTTGTATTCGTATTCCTCAGGTTTTAGGTGCTGCTTCACACATACATTTCAGTGTTTTCTTGCAATTATTTACATTATCAGAGTTTCTATGTCCAAAATCATATTCACAGTCTGAATATGAGCCTGCTCTGGATCTTGCACAATTATTCCAGGCTCTCCTAGGAAATATGTTGACCATCAAAATTGTACTAGTTGGCAGCACTAAAATAAAGTTGTTTTAAACTTAACAGATTTTTCATTACATATACGGTAATAAAACTTACAATCAAGAAAAATTGGAATATTTTTTTCATAAACATGACTGTTTGTTCTAAGCATTTGCGTCTGTTTATTATTCACCCCACAAATTCCACAATAATTGTTTGGAAGGTAAATGATGACACTTCTCGTAAGAAACGTTGTTGTTCGATCTTTCTGGCCACAGAGGGCGCTGTATTCAAACGCGTTTCAACTTCAGATACAACAACTGTCGTAAACGGCTGAGAAATTGAACCTCTACGTACTAAAAAAAAAAGTCTTGCCGCTCTTTTATAGAAGCTAAGTTTTGAATGCATCTGGTTGCACACATGACCAAACGGAGAGCAGAGGACGTTTTGCCTCCCGAAGTCCTCCATAAAAGATGTTTTCGTTCTCTCTCTGACAACGACAAACCGGTCGGAGGTGTGAACGTGATCCAAAACGCAAATCCACCCACGTTATTGTCAGTGGCTGGACAACGCTGCAGGAAAAGACCGAGCTATCTCGAAGATTCACTGGATACAGATAAGCTACCGAGAAAAGTGGCTGCAAACAGGGTTAATTCAGTGCTGGCAGACAGGAACGCATGCAAGTCTAGAACATTCGAGGATGATGCTGGTAGACCTGTCACGCGACGGTCATCTCGCGCGCTTCAGACTGAGTCAAAAAAACAGACAGACGAAGGAAATAACATTACTGCAGGAGACAAGGTAAAGTTTCACACAAACTAGTACAAGCATCTGAGCGCAAACTCGTGTTACTGTGTGGCGTCAGGTAGAATAATGTGCAATGATGGCAGATGAACATGTGGTGGCGGTGCATGACCACTATGATATCAGTCTACATATATTTCAATAGGCATATGGAATGGTGCTGTGATGGTAGACAGACCCTTCTGCTTATCTATCTAAATTATATGTATAGTCAGACTGTGTTTATATAGGTTATGTTTACTTGGGTTGAATGTTAATATGTACATTCATTGTTTTATGTTTATCTATCTATCTATCTATCTATTGTTTTATCGTCTGGCGTTCTATATATCTATCTGACCCGACTAATTTTTTTTCTGTCTGAATGTATGTTTAACTTAAAGACTATTAAACTTAAAGGTACTTTAGGTATAATTAGCATATTCTATTAACCTTCACCCTTGTTGGTGCAGGTTGTTGCTGTAGTAAACGCTTTGGAAATTCAGCACTGTTTGTATCCCACTAGGTAATGCACACAGATGAGGACCTCTCTCTGTTCAATTCTTTCCAGTTCTGGCGGGTTCCACTGCCTGAGTTGGATCTCTCTCTCCTGGAGACTGAACCCTCAGCTGGGTCCTACATAGCCTCTTCCACCAAAGACTTAGAGGCGATGGAAATGTGAAGAGATCCCCAATACACAATGACATTCTTGTTAAGATGTTGTAAGGTGTTGCAAAATTACCTGCCTGGATATGATCTGCACTAGATGAACATAAAAACATAGCCTTGTGCTGTGTACAGAGGCCTCCAGCAGAAGCTTCCATTCTGGTGGAAATACATGATGGTCACATGACCTCATATTCCTGTCCTACAGAGGTCAAGTGTTCAGAAGTGTGAAAGCATATTGGACTAATCATGAATGTTTTTTTTTCCAGTATAGCTGTGAAAGCAATTATATGTAGTGACGCAAACCTTTCTTTTGCTTGGACTGAGCCTGATTTGTTTTATGTTTATGGTGTTCATTAGGTATATTCTTTAGGTGTTTCACTTTTGTAAACTTTAGGGCCTTGTTCTTTTCCTCTGAACAACATTATAATTTTGACAACAGTATGTGTTGCTTCTGATCTTAGTAGATACAGCAAGTGCTTTATATGTTCCAGTGGCCAGAATCGTAATTGCAGTATTTTTGAAATTGCTCAACAGCAATAAAATTTATTTCTTATACATGATATTGGCTTGCAATGTCTTTGGTGACCTGTCTGATTTCATGATTCTTATTTTTGAAGTAGTAAAGAACTACTGTGAACTAAGGTGTTTGATTTCTTTACCCATTCCTCACCCAAAGGAAGTGAAATATACCTGTTTTCACACTGTTGTGTCAGATACTCATGACCTTTGATCTAGGAGGGAATAAGGGTTGAGAACATACCACCTTTATCAGAAGATTGCATCGCCCGTGATCAGCTTGTAGAGATAGTCCTGCTCATCTGCTAAGCTAAAATAAGCATGCAAGTTAAATGCTACAATGGTAAGCCAAGTTTTGATACTTTGTCCTATTTGGGTGCTCCTTATGGAATATGTGGAAATGGGATGTGCATGAAAAATTAAAATAATGTCTTGTTAGTACTTAATCTAATGAAACAACTCTTCAGAGACATGCTTTAACCTCAAGGACAAGTCGAAAAATATACTTTAATGGATCAGTATAGTCCCAGTATTGAGCCCACTGTAGAGGTTGTTGTCCTCTTTCTAAACATATAGTCTACAGGACAAACTTGTTTTAGATTGACGTGTGGCAGCAGTTATGTTGTCAGGCTAAGTTCTGGGTGGCACAATTCACACGATTGTTTGATAATTTGTCAGAAGAATTAAATTTTTTTGTTGACCTAGAAATAAAATCAGAAATGGAAGCATGTGAGAATCAAGCTCCACACCTCAGATAACATGAAAAGTTTATTATTATTATTAAATAATTACATATTTTCTCTTAATATATATTTTTATATTTGCTGTTGTAGAATGTTACTGCTATGAAAAGTTGATAGATTTTTTTTTATGCATTACTTTTGAGTGAAAATCTATTTGAGTTATAGCAAATTTTTTAAATAAAAAATCCTGAATGGGATCCGTAAATAAAAATGTAAATATGTAACTGTTGGCATGATCGACGTACTGTAAATACTTTTATGCCATGCGTTTGATATAAACTGATATATGAGGCCCTATTATGAGGACAACTACATATTTAAAAATAATGGCAGCCATCAGCCAATGCGATTTCATAAAATATTCGATAAGATTAACAACATCAAATTGTCAGTAAACTTGGTGGGCCTGTCGGAAGCATGCAATGTTTTATTCGGTTTTTGACAGAAGGAGGCGCAATAACAGTGGGAAACAATTTACCGTACATACAAGTAATGCATCTAAATTGTTCGAACTGGTGTTAATTATATTACTAGTTATAGTTTTATTTTAAATGCGAGTGATCGTGTGCTTATATGCAAATAAACCCAATGACTGATATTTGCAGCTATGTTTGATGATTATTATGCAGTAATTAGCATTTTCACAACTAAACGTTGTTTGTAAAGATGGGATCTCGTGGTCTGGCTAGACGTCGGTCTTTCTATTTGCGCTCCTCCTTAACTAACTTTAACAGCCCGCGCTCATTTAGTTAGTCATTGACGAACATTATTTTCCCTTTTCGCTTCGCAGCTTTGAAACCGATGCTAAGTCATATACAACACTTTAAGCGAGAAAAACTTCAATCTCATAGTATCTGATAAACATTTCGAAATGAATACAGGAAGAATGCAGTTACATTTGTTATGCAACTGTCTCTCTTGAATAAGCATTCAAGAGTGTGTCCACACTCGTGGTAAAGACCACCCACTTCCTAGCTGATCGCATCTCTTCTATTATGCGCGCTTAATGCAGGAATAAGAATCCGCTGATTTTTTGGAAAACATGACTGGGGAAACAACGCTATTACACAGGTAATTAAACAGCTATGCAGAGCATTAGCGTATGTTATCTACCGTTAATAGTTACCTTGTTGTATGAAACGAAAAGTTGTATCCCAGAGGGCTTTACTCCAAGGCATGTTAAAACTTGTGTTTGAGTTATCTCTTTCCCCATTCCACACAGGACTGTTGTTTTGCATGCGTAGTTACAGCAGTTTGCGACCTCTTCTCGTTTAAATGCATTTATGTATTTCTGAACAGATTGGACTCTTCAGGTTGTACAGTAAGTGAAAGTACTGTATGTTTCAGTCTCTGTTTTGGGCGAGGACGCCCTCCACCCTTTCAATTGTTTCTTCGGCTAGATGGCGGTATTTTAAGTTAGGAATTTTGTTTCCCATCTGTGTCTGGTAATTTCACCTAATAATTCCCGGAAAAGGATGTATAGACGTAATTTTCCACCTCACACTAATGCATTGTTTTTTGTTTTGTTTTGTTTTTATTCATGACTGACTCACTCAGCTCTGAAGGAGATTTGAGGAGAAATGGTATGTTGCAACACACACACACACACACAATATAAGAGTTTATGTAGGCTATATCTAAAAATAACAAAATAATATAATGCCAAATTTACACTGCAAAGGTGGCACAGAGGCGCTTCTGAAGTGGCTTCTATTTTAGATGTCTTTACATAGATTGTTTAATGCCTCTCAGAGGTGTCATAAATGCATTTACACAGCTATTATAACTGTATACTTTGATATATAGGGGCTAAAGTGGGTCAGTGCAGGCATAACTTAATCTGGTTTTTATGCAGAATTTTGAACGGGCACAGAGCAGCCTTAACTCAGATGTGTAAAAGTGCCTTAAGAGAGTTTATGTATATCTGTATTACTTTATGACCACATCTGTTATTTTAGCATTATTTATATACTATTATCATATTTTTAAATATTCTGAATTAATTTCATTTTCATTTTAATTTAAGTTTTAGAAATGTTGTTATGTGTTTTTGTCTTTTTTATTATTATTTTTTAAATCATTCTATTTACCATTTCAGTTTTTAATAATTTTAATATTTCAGATTCAACTTATTTTATTTCAGTTAGTTGCCAATGCAACATTTCTTATTTTTATGTAATATTTTCATGTTACTTTATTTCAGCTTTATTTCAATGAACAAAAACGACTTTTAGTTTTAGTTAACAATAACAACAATGCTTCTAATGTAGTGGTTATCGCGGCTCATATTAGTAGGCCTACAGTATAACAAACCTTATACAGCTGTTTTCCCTTCAGTCTAGACGCAGTTGGATCCAGGCCACTTTTTACAAGAGAGAATGTGTCAAATTTCTGCCAGCCTCACGTGATCATCACAGGTGTGCTTAATAATCTTGGTCATCATATCAGCATATTATCTTTTAGCAATGATAATGTGAGTTTATCAGGAACTGTTGAGGTTACTCATTTTGTCTTAAAAGACCCATATGAATTGCAGCTTTTGCTGTTTTGCAGATGTTATCCAGTGTGTCAAGTGTGCCAAAGCTTAGTAAGGTATTATTTTTTGATCATCAGTACATTCATCCTCTATTTGTTTTTTTGTTTTTTTTAATGTAAAGCTTACAGTCATGGACATTTTAAAACTGTGGTATTCAAGTCTGGAAAATTCTTGGTAGAATCAAGTTGAAGAATCAAGAGAGAATGTTGCTCTTTGTGAGTGTGATCTCTATAAAATAATTTTTAATTCCTTATTGAGTAATCACGACTGGAAAAGTCATGGAAGTTCACTGTTCAAAAGCTGTGGGAAACGTGAAAATCTGAAAAGTTTCAGCAGTCTTGAAGTGGTGTCCTTTAAATGGAAGCCCATTTCCACCACAGAATAAAAAATAAGGTTAGAAAGTTTATATCTCATAATTCTGACCATTTTCTTGCAATTCTGAGAAAAGTAGTCAGATTTGTGAAATAAAAAGTTGGTTACCTTTTTTTATTCCATGGTGAAAAAAAAATTGCGAGATGTAAACTCAAAGTTCTGAGGAAAAAAGACAGAATTGCAAGATTTGCATCATTCTGACTTTTTTTTTCTCAGAATTGCGAGAAACAGAGTCTGAATTGTAACATAAAATGTCACAATTTTTTTTTTGTATTACATGGTGGAAATGAGATTCCATACCTTTATGTCTCTTCTTTTCTCATTCAGCTTTGCTCATGTCATCTCTTTCCTCAGATGTTGTTGTGGGAGGCTGATCGCGGAACATGTGGCTCCTTACTCTGGCTTGCTGGGACATGGCCCTGGTCCTGACTCTACTGATGAGGAGGAGTGGTCAGTGCTGCGACATACCAGCGTCAGCCCCACTGATGCTTTTGGATCGCTGGACTTCCAGGCCAGCACAAAGCGCACATGTCGTGCCAAGGTTGGTGCATACAAGGAGAAATAACTTGCATGCAAACTTCCTTGCAGATGTGTTTATGCCTAACAGTGCATTTATAAAATAGAATTGTGCATAGTTCATACAGTAAAGTGCTATTTTCTCTACAGTATGTGCGTCTTTCCAGTGACACTCCTCCAGAGCTCCTGGTCCAACTGATGCTGAGAGAATGGCACATGGAGATGCCAAAGTTGGTGATCTCTGTGCATGGAGGGACAGAGAGCTTTCCTCTGTCTCCACGGGTGTACCAGGCTTTCAGCACAGGACTCGTCACAGCTGCAGAGAGCACTGGAGCATGGATACTGACTGATGGGATTAATACGGGTTTGTGCTTGTGTTGTCCTGTTTTTGCTATCACACTGTTTTGTAGTGAAGCACAGTACATATAACGTCTTTCATATTGAAGAAAGTTTATATATATTCATTATGACCTTATCACTGTTATTTTAGTATTTTTTATACGCTGTTGTAGTATTTGTTAATAGTTTAAATCGGCTTTTATTTTTATATTTTACATTTTGATATTTTTAAGTTTTATTTATTATTTTTTTTTAATTATTTTTTTTCTAAAAAATATATCTATATTGCAGGTTTTAAATGTTGTTTTTGTATTTTTGGTACTTTAAAATTAAATGGATTGATCTCACTTAGTTGCCAAGTATTTCTTATTTCAGCTAAGTATCTTAAAACGGACATCGGATGCCCATTTTTCACAAGTTGGTATGATTCTTTAGGGCCTTCATGAAATGTCTGCAACATACTTTGGTTAAAATTCCTCATTGGTCGTGTAAAACAGCACTGTTTTTACCTTGTCAAAAACAGCTCTGTTCACAGCAACCTGTTTCGGTGCATGTCTCTTTAAATGCTAATGAACTCTATTCACCCCGCCCCTCTCTTCTGTGGAAGAGAAAAGGCGATTTGCAAATAATCATAAAAATATAAAGTGTGGGACTTACTTCTTCTGGAGGTGCAGCTGGATCACGAACAGAGGGTACTGATCCATCCTTGCGTTTAAATTTTTTAGCAAAACCTGCCTTGAATTTTCCCTATTCATAAATCAGTCTAGAGTAAAATGATACTCTTAACACTTAACAAGCCTAAACAGACAGTGAATGAGAGAGAGATCGACTGAGCGCATGCGATTACTTGCGTCTGTCCTCCAGGCCGAGTCATATATATTTGTGAAAATAGGTTGTCATGTCTAAGGAAAGCGAAATCTCTGTCTTAGCATCGACGCATAGCTGGTCAGCTGAGCCTTCTAAAGTGGCGCTCAAAGTTAAAATGATTTCAACAGCGTGTTTCATTATGTCTCTTTGAATGAATGAATCAGCGTTTTTGAACGTGTAGTTGAATGACAGTCCCTTTCCACCACCTTGTGGCGCAACACTGTAACTGCACTGACTGACAGCCCGTCTAGAACGCGCGCAGGTGGAAATATCAATAGAAAGTCTCTTGTCCAGTCAGATTAGAAGATCATATTACAACTAGGCTAACTGTTATACATATAGGCTAACGATAGCCTAGCGAGCTTATTGTCAGGTTTATGTTCTGTTATGTGGACCGTTATTTTGTCATTCTCTTCTGTTTACTTCACTTCCTGTTTCAACGCTATTTGGTTTCGGTTTCATTGTCTTCTGAATATGACCTCGTTAGTTATATTGTAACACATACACACACAAATGATATATATGTCTATGTATGGCGATAATACCTTGCTATTGAGCCACTCAAAATTACCGCAAGGGAAATTCCCTCACCGCACAGCCCTATACGGGACAGTCAGTGAGCGGTCGTGGGTGGTGCCTGAGCAATATGACGTCATATTGCTCAGAAAATCAAAACGGCTTGATGATTGAGACTAAGATTTTTGGGGATTAAAAAAATGTGTATTTTTATCGTTGTAGGGTGGTTGTGTCCACACACTGCTAAGACACATTTTTATGCAAACACCATGTAAAAGGGAATTTTGCATCCCCTTTAAGTTTAAGCTTTTCATCTTATATTTATATTTTATTTTATTTCAGCTTTGTATTTCAATTACCAAAAACAATTTTTAATAGTTGTAGTTAGCAATAATAACACTGGTCCTTATTTCTCTTTGCATCCAGGTGTGTCTAAGTATGTTGGTGATGCTGTAAAAGTGTATGGGTCACATGACCACAGGAAGAGGAATGTTGTAGGGATCCCACCCTGGGGGATTATTGAGAATAACAGTGACCTTATTGGCCGTGATGTGAGTTTGAAAATTCTACACTATATTATTGAATTATATTGCAGTGTACAGTGGGATCTGAGGTCAGGATTCAAAATCAAAATAATTTAAACCTGGAGGTAAACAATAGTTTAGGATTTTGAAAAATGTAAAACAATGTTATGATATAAAACAATGTTATGATATAAAACAAATAATACATTTAAGATTTTGCATTTCCAAGTCACTAATAAGTAAATTTGTGACATTGATCATGAAAAAAATTGATAAAATAAAATAGCACCTTACAATGTCATTTTTGTTTATTTTTATTTTCTTATTTATTCATTATTTTCTATTTTTGTTCTGATTTATTTTATGTATCATGTTATATATTTTCTGTATTTTGTTTTGGTTCAGCTATACTGATGTTGGAGTTTATTGTCCTAGGTTTTGAGGCACTACCAGGCTCTGGGTAATCCTCTGAGTAAACGTGCCAGTCTGAACGGCATGCATTCACACTTCCTGTTAGTTGATGATGGGACCATGGGTAAATCAGGTTGTCAAATAGACCTGAGGAAAAGGCTAGAAAGGCATATACACTTTCAGAAGATCCACCCTAGTAAGTGTTTTCTGCTTGTGTCTACTCTATCAGATGTCTATTGAGTTAAATGGTATGTGCATGTATGATGTATATATGTGTGTGTGTGTGTGTGTATTGATTTCGTAAACGTGCCAGTCTGAACGGCATGCATTCACACTTCCTGTTAGTTGATGATGGGACCATGGGTAAATCAGGTTGTCAAATAGACCTGAGGAAAAGGCTAGAAAGGCATATACACTTTCAGAAGATCCACCGTAGTAAGTGTTTTCTGCTTGTGTCTACTCTATCAGATGTCTATTGAGTTAAATGGTATGTGCATGTGTGATGTATATATGTGTGTGTGTGTGTGTGTATTGATTTCAGGGCTGCCTGAGCATGTGCCTTTAGTGTGTGTTGTAGTAGAAGGGGGTCCTGCCATCCTCTCAGTGGTGCTGGAGTATGTGCGCAGAAGTTCTCCTGTGCCTGTGCTGGTGTTTGAGGGAACAGGAAGAGCTGCAGACCTGCTGGCTTTAATACACAAACAAACAGCTGTAGACAGGCATGTCTCACATAAATGTGGATGAATTTAAATAATGTTTGGGTTCTGTTATATTGAATATTTTGACCTGTTTCTGTGTATGTCTCATATATATTTGTCATAGAAAGTTGGATTTGGATATTAAGGAGGATGTCCTACTGAGGATTCAGGAAATGTTTGGAGTGGAAAGACAAGAGGCCTCTGAACTTCTCAACATACTCATGGAATGCATGGAACATAGAGAGCTTGTAAGTTAAATAACCTTATTTTACATCTCGTTGGAATACTTGGCCCTGATTGGTCAATTATGACAAAGTTTTGCATAATGGCTGCTAAACAGTGTCATTGACCAGTTTGAAACTGTGCTAGTTTCATGTCTCTTGTATCACTCTGCAAACACTCTCTTAATTTAATTTCATTTAATTTCATTTTTTTAGTGCCTAGCCATGTACTACCCATATCTGGGTCCCAATCACTCTGTCAGTGTTTATTTACTTATGACTGGCTGTACATTTTCTGTATAGATGATGATGAATGTCTTGATCTCTTTAAATATGTGCTCACCAGGGTTATTATAGTTAACTAAAACAAAAAGTGAAACTAAAATTAAACCATTAAAAGACATTTCCGCTGTCGTGGTTTCAGGAGACACCGATCAGTTTGCAGATTCTAATCGTCAGTTCAGGAAATACCATTCAGTCCTAACTTAATCTTGAATTCCTCACTCATCAGCAAAGTTCTTGTCCTCTAAGCTGTGAAGCTAGTGCTACATATTCAAATCCCCTTCTGCATTTCTCTGGCTGTTTCCTGTTCTTCTATCTTCTTCCTCTCTCCTCCTACTTGGCGGTAAACACTGGTTGTTTAGTGTGATAAGATGCCTGCTGTGTATCGGTCTCTGTCACTACGCCGATAGCTCTCATGCTAAGCCTCCATCAAAAGGAATGTTGTAGTTTACCACACCCATCCCACATCTCTGAGCTTCTAAATTGAGAGAGAACAGAATAATTGGAATGATGGCATGAAACATATTTCCATATTAATCGAGTAGAAGGGATTAATTTGGTCCCCAAGCGCACAGATTCTTTGATTGGGTATGAATCACTCATGTGAAGACGAAATGCCAAAGGCATGTTAAGAGAAGAACATCTCCTCTGGGTGTCTTATAGAGTTACATGCATTTATATATTGGCATGGGAGGCTGGTGGTTTCATACTAATACCAAACAAAATAACTGCTGGCTAGATTGAACATGACACAAAAGCAGTGCCACTAGTTTACAAATCTGTTTTAATGCTGGCCATCTGTGTTGGTTAAAATTAGTTTTTCTTTATGGACTGATTTTTTTAATGAGTTCAAACTTAGACAATTTTTCATTTTAGATCACTATTTTTGACTCTGAATCTGAGGACCTTCAAGAGGCAGATGCTGCGATCCTGATTACATCACTGAGAGGTATGTAATATTGTTATCATATTAATTAAATGTGGGATTAATGTGGTTGTTCACCCGAAAAATGAAAATACAGGTACCAGAGCTTCCCCTGAGGAGCAGCTAAATATCACGTTGGCCTGGGACAGAGCTGATGTAGCAAAGGACAACATTCTGGTGTACGGACAACAGTGGCAGGTACAGTTGTGATTTTACAGCCAGGATTAAGGTATTTATGAGTTTGAACAGATGTGTATAATCCAGTGCTGGGTTTGGTAGGTGGGATCTCTGGAGCAGACCATTTTGGATGCATTGTTAATGGATCGTGTCAGTTTTGTGAAGCTGCTGATTGAGAATGGCATGACCATGAGCCGCTTCTTGACCATTTCTCGTCTGGAACAGCTCTACAACATAGTAATGCCCATTTACCACTTGCATGAAGCTTTTGTCTCTGATATAAGCGGATATCTCTGATCCTTCTTATGATAAGTACATCTGTATTTTCTAGCATAAAGGCTCCTCAGATCATTTCCTTCGACACATCATTGAGGATGCCAGACAGGTTAGTATAAAGTACAACCTTGAAGTTATTTCTGTTCTTCATTGTGTGGGAGTCAACAGGGAGTCAGACAATTATTGTTTGAATTTGTGGAAAAAGTAACATAATTTACTAACTTAATTAACTAAGCACCAAATCAGCATATTAGAATGATTTCTAAAGGATCACATGACACTGAAGAATAGAGTAATTCTCACAGAAATAAATTGCATTTTAAATAATATATTCTGTATATATAAAAACAGTCATTTTTAATTGTAATAATGTTACAAGTTTACTGTATTTTACAAAGTTATTTTTCGATTCACCAAGGGGTACAATCCACTAAGGGGTCCTTGACCTGAAAAAGTGTTTCCATAAGCATTTTCTGTGTTTTTGTAGACTCGTCTGCCTGCTGTTTATAGGATATCTTTAATCGACATTGGAATGGTGATTGAATACCTGATTGGTGGAGCTTATCGAAGCACATATACACGCAAGAGCTTCAGAGCCATGTACAGTTGCTTCCATAACCCAGCTAAGGTTTGCTTTCTTTCTGATTCATTGGGATAATTATTTTAAATTAATTTTAAATTCAATTGTTTTTTTTATTTGGATAGGAGGGTGGTAAGGAGACTTCCAGCCCTTTCAGCAAGGCCAGGAAAGCAGCTCTAACTCCAGAGACCTCCCCATCTCGCTCCCATTTCCACAGAACTGCTCGGCCGTACAGACAGCAGGTTCTTTCAACATCCCTATTCTGTTCACAGTCATAAGTTTACAAATACATTCACAATCATTCCATTTATTAAAAACACCCAGAATTGTGTCTTTGCAGGAGGGTGCGGTAGCGCCTCAGGACGTGAAGTCAACCCCTAGCCCCGAGTTTGTATGCACTTTTAACGACCTGTTTGTGTGGGCAGTGCTCAAGCATCGGCAAGAGATGGCGATGTTCCTGTGGCAGCATGGAGAGCAGGCTATGGCCAGGGTGGTTGTGGCCTGCAAGCTTTACCGTGCTATGGCAGTGGAAGCCAAGGAGAGCAATATGGGTGACAGCATGGCCGAGGAGCTGAAGAAGAACTCTCTGTCAGTTTGCGTTTTTCCTCATTCTACAGCTTGTAATACAAACTTCATGTGCTAAATATCGCTTAATGGAGATTACACTGGATTAGAAGTAACCGAATCTCAAAAGATTAAGATATGTTTAAAGATTTTGAGTTTGAAACTTGTCTACTGACAAAAAAAAAGAAAACAATGCAATGTGATCGTATTGATCTTTTAGAGAGTTTGGACAGTTGGCTGTGGATCTCTTGGATCAGGCTTTCAGAAAGAACGAGCGCATGGCGATGAAGCTGCTGACCTGGGAGATGAAGGACTGGAGTAATTTCACTTGTCTGCAAATGGCCGTCTCCTCAAGGCTCAGGCCCTTTGTGGCTCACAACTGCACTCAGATGCTCCTCACAGACCTGTGGATGGGCCGGCTCAACATGAGTAAGAACTCCTGGTTCAAGGTGTGTTGAATTGAGATGCTTGATGATTGTGTTTAAAAAGTGTAACTTACTTACATGGATCATCTTCTGCAGCATAGCATAGATGAACTAATACAAAGTTCTGTCATGAAACTCTAGATCAGGGCTATTCAATTGGCGGCCCGCAGGCCCAATCCGGCCCGCCAATCATCTTCATCCGGCCCGAGGGAAGAGTACGCGCAGGTCGCACATACGCCTTGAATTGTTTTTGCACTAATTAATTTGTCCACAAGGTGGCATCACTGGCCCAGGCCATGGTTTTACAGCCAAAAAAGAAAAGGAAGAGACGCAACAACAACAATCTACCGGAGACCGCAACATCAATAGACGGCAGTGTTGACAAGCGCTTGTGTGACAGGGTTATGAGATATCCTCAACTCTAGTTTAAACGAGTTTCAAGACAGTGTTATCGGTCATAACTTCTGGCGAGAAATAGCGCAGACACTGAACGAAGATGATTATCAGATGGAGTACAGTTTGAAAGGCTGCACGTTCGGCTGTACGCACATGATGAGCAGCTTCAGACAGCGCGCCAGTAGCTCTTCAACCGACAAAAACACACAATTATGCCAAAACTATAAAATACAATTTATAGTTTGTGAAGATTGATTTAAGTTCACTTAAATTAAATGTTATATTTTTCAGAGCCTACTAAATGTTAAAAATAATGTCTTTCAATTATACTTTAATGTTGAATGGCTATAATTAATGGCTAAAATTGAGGTGAAATGCATTTAATAGAGACATCAGTAGCAGTATTGGTATCAAAAATACTGGCCTTTGTTAATAATAGGCTACTTAGTAAAGAGATGCCATTAAACATATTTAAAATATACTACCTTTAGTTTCTACATTAATTTGGAGGTTCAATGTGAAATTGTGACAACATATTAATATGCAATTAATCATGATTAATTACAGAAAAAAAAACATTTAAACGACTGACAGACAGCACTAATTTTTTTTATAGATGTTGATGTTGGTCATATTAGTTGATATTATATGCATTTAAATTTAATTTCTAATTTTATAGGCCCCCCAGAAAGAGATCGGGACGGCCCCCCTCCCCCTTGGCTCCCTTCAAATTTTCAATTCAATAATCCGGCCCTCAAACGAAACTAATTGAATAGCCCTGCTCTAGATGGTGCAGGCCAATAGGTTCTAACTCAGTCTGACATAATGACATCATTATTCACGTGGCGCAGCTGATTCGTTCTTTTTGTATCAGCAGCCAATGAGCTTGCTGCTCAAACATTCAAATACTCGGCTAGTGCTTGCTGTAGCAGTTGCAGAACCTTCCACCTTCCCCAGCTCCACCTGTACAGATCTGCTACGGGGTGATTTCATGTATGTTTTATATGGAGTTGTCTCATATATAATTAATTAATAATAATAATTTATGCATTTAGCAGACGCTTTTATCCAAAGCTACTTACAATACATTCAGGCGATACATTTTGTATTGTATACAATTATATACTGCTAACGCAATGCTCTACCACTGAGCCACAGGTACACTGATATATGTCATGTGTGCAGCAGCAGTATTTCTTACATGCTCACAGAATCATTTCATGGATGTACTGGCAGTAGCAAGTCTCGGTACTTGCTCTGCAGCAGCAGCAGCAGCGTAGCAGATTTATTCCGCCAAGACCAAACACATTGACATTGCCATGTATATTACCATGCTAAACGCTCCAAGAGTTGTCATAGCAGTGATTTGAGCAACTCTTTTGAATAACAAATTTTTCATTTGTTGTCATCCTCTGATTTACAAAGCTGCAGAAAGGGTAATTATCTGTTGAATTTGGTTGCTTTTAGTATGTGGTGTATTATTTAATTATATGCATTGCCATTTTGTAAACTACATTACATGCTTGTTTGATCAGGAATGTAGTAATATTTCTAAAATATCAATGCATAAATTACTTGCAAGCTGTTATTAGCACAAGTACTCCAGACATGTTGGACTGTGGTGCTTACAGGGAAAATGCAGGTTTAAGTCTAACCTGCGACATGTTTCGCTCCCATCCTCCTCTTTCACTGCAGAAATTCCTTGTGATTCTCTGCTGTAATTACACAGCAAAGAGGCAAAACGGAAGTGACACAAATATCTTACATTTCAAACATATTTGTGAAGCCGACAGCCATGTGTCAAAAATTTTATTCTTTTCATTTTCTTTCTCTTGACATTTAACATTTAACAGCATATTTGTGACCCAGATCTGTGTTATTTTTAATGGCTTTTGTCCAAAACCACATCCTTTCTCCCCAGATTATTGCCAGTATCCTGATGCCTGTGGCCATTCAGATGCTAGAGTTTAAGAGTCAGGCAGAGATGTCCCATGTTCCTCAGCTCCAGGAAGCCTTGCAGTTTGGGTGGGACCCAGGGAACCCTGGGTCATCAGAGCAAGAAGGGGCAACAAATGCAGTAAGGAATGTAGACAGACACTACACACTGTAACAAACATTCACGGTCCTGCTAACACACTACAAACCAATTATGCTTTTGTAGCATGTTAGCCCGTTAAACTAGTGATGCTTCTGAAAAATGAAGTTGTGACATCTCTACTTTCAGTTAGAAACACTGCTGCCAACCTATAAAACGCTACACACTCTTTGACTTCTTATGGCACAGTGTGTAATTTACATTGACAGTGGTCTTTTTCTAGATTCAGGGTGATGAGGAGAGAGGGAGCAGATGTCTTTGTCCCTGGACCAGAAAGGTGTATGACTTCTATACTGCTCCGGTGGTCAAATTCTGGTTTCACACAGTAGGTTTCCCCTAAATTCCACCTCCACCTTACTTCATTCTTTCACACCCTCTCGCTCCGGCTGTCTTCTTTTCAACCTTCCATCTCTGAAGATTTGATTTGTCCACACAGATGGCGTTTTTGGGTTTCCTCATGATGTTCTCTTATACTGTGCTGGTGAGGCTGGATGAGAAACCCAACATTCAGGAGTGCTTGGTCATAACTTACATCCTGACCATGGCAGCAGAGAAAGCCCGAGAGGTAAATGTGGTCTTAAAATCACAGCCCTCTCCAGCAGTTAAAAGAAATATACAGCATGAAATCATCAATGTCTGCTTTTGCCTGTGAATGGTTGGCTCAGTGCCCTTTGCAGCTGTTCAGGGCAATTAAAGAATAAAGGATGTCTTTGAAAAGTCTTATCTTTACTCAGCTGGATTCCAAAGGTCTTCAGTAAGGTGTTATCTCTTTCTGATTAGGCTGTTCTCAAGCTTGACCCTGAGAATGCCACTGTCTGACTCCCCCATCCTCTGTTATCTATGAACCCAGCAGGAGTGCATTTGTGGGAGTTATTAACAGAGTTCTTCCATTGACTATATGTTTGAGTGATTGTTTATTGTATTTTGGTTAGAAAAATTCTCTGAATAACAGTAGAAAATGATTTCTAGAAAAACTAAGTACAACAATTAAAACAAAAAGCCTTTTTGTCCTCTCCTTTAAATCAGCAACAAAATATTGCTAATATGTAAAAGCAATCTAATGCATAAGTGACTACATATAACTCGTAATGATTCTAGACATTAAATAACAAAAGACATTTGTTTATTTATTTAGATAGATAGATAGATATTTGGAGTTCCTTTATAACATAATTTTCTTATAATATTGCTGTAAATTACAAGCCAAATATTTCAGTATACATTCTTTCAATATTTTCCACATACAGTGGGGTTGTGTATTATTTTATTTGCATATAAAGTTTTGTACGTCAGATATTCTGTCCATTACCTATCTCTAATTTAGTCAGGTTTTACCAAGTGACAGATGAATTTGTGCCACAGTACTGTACTTTTTGATTTCATGTATGATGATTAGTTACATTTTAATATTTGCATTTAGCATTTTTTTCTCTGCTTTTCATGACCCTTTTAGTACAAGCCTACTACTTAATTCTGGTTCACAACCCACTAGTTGAGAGCCACCGATTGACATATTAAGTATATTGTGTTGAGTTATTGTTATGTTTTTGTATTTGTTATATTATTGTTATTGTTGCTGTTATGATAATGTGTTTTCTAGGTGTGGGTTTTGGAGCCCAGGAAGTTCACTAAGAAGCTGAAGGTGTGGTTCAGTGAGTACTGGAATATCAATGACTTCATGGGCATCCTCCTGTTCTTGGTCGGGGTCTCCCTCCGGTGGCATCAAGAAACACGCTTAGCCAGTCACATTGTCTACTCTTTGGATTTCATCTTCTGGTCTGTCAGGCTTCTGGACCTTTTTGCTGTCAATCAGCATGCAGGACCCTACCTGACCATGATCACCAAAATGGTGTGAAATTTAAATGTATCACTAAATAAATACAGTATACATGCAACATTTGCTTTGTTTTTTGTAAACTCAGTTATTTTATAATACTGTGATACATTTTACAATAACAAATAATATAATTTAAAATTATATTAAAATTAAATTATTTTGTCTTTCTTGCACAGATGAGCAACATGTTCTATATCGTAGTCATTATGGCGATTGTGCTGGTCAGTTTTGGCACGTCCAGGAAGTCTATCCTATCCCCTAATGAGGATCCGTCCTGGAGTCTGCTCAGAGATGTAGTTTTTCAGCCCTACTGGATGATCTTTGGGGAGGTGTATGCTGGAGAGATTGATGGTGAGTCTGGTGAGGTTCAGTCTGGTCAGTTCATGTGATTTGAATAAACCTTTTCCCATAGCTTCTAATGTTTGGTTGTGTGACGAGCAGTGGGCAGCCATTTTTTTTTGCTGCGGCGCCCGGGGAGCAGTTGGGGGTTCGGTGCCTTGCTCAAGGGCACCTCAGTCATGGTATTGAAGGTGGGAGAGAGCGCTGTACATTCACTCCCCCCACCTACAATCCCTGCCGGTACGAGACTCGAACCCGCAACCTTGGGGTTACGAGTCCGACTCTCTAACCATTGGGCCACGACTTCCCAGGTTATGGTTGTGGTTATGGTTCACTCTTTATGTCATGAATATGATCTACTCTATTATTACTAATATCTATTAACATTTGTAAGATATTTTATGTTATATTCTATTGTGATCATCCCTTTTTGTTTTGACAGCCTGTAGTAATCCTGAAACCTGTGTCCCTGGAGCATTTCTCACCCCCTTCCTGCAGGCCGTCTACCTTTTTGTTCAGTACATTATCATGGTCAATGTACTCATTGCATTCTTCAAGTATGCTCTTCATCTTCATTTTTATGACTTTGCATAAGCATCATTCACTACCACATTTTCATTTGTTTCCTAGTGTGATGGTCATTTGGTCTGTTGAGTTGTTGGACAAATATGCGCCATGACATCCAGAGTGGAAGATTGTTGCAGGAGTCTGTGTTGATATATTGTTGAAGTCTTGGTTGGTTTGTGATGGTTTAACCTACTTTGCCTTATTATTTACTTCACAGCAATGTTTACTTTGACATGAGCTCCATATCCCGTAAGCTGTGGAAATACAACCGCTATCGTTACATCATGACATATCAGGAGAAGCCGTGGCTGCCGCCCCCTCTCATCCTTCTCAGTCACATGACTATGTGTCTCAGCTCAATGTGGCAGAAGCACAGAAAGGCATCCAAACGGGGAAGAACTGGTCTGAGTAAGTGTTTGTTTGTGTGAATTATTTACGAACCATCATAGCCCTCTGTGTTATGTCAACTCACATGTTTTACATAATTGACATGACAGGATTGTTACAATACAAAAAAAAAAAACAGTAGAGGATCCTTTAATTAGAAAAAAAGGTTCTTCAGAAAAATGGTAAGAAGCATCTTTATTTCAAAAGATTGTAAAATTATTAATGTAAATATGAATATGTAGCATTCAGGTATTTTATTCAATTAATAAGTGCTGCAACAGAACAAAGACACAAATAAAGAACATGTATTTTATGTTATCTAACTGCAGTATCAAGTATTCAATAAACATTAAGAAATGGAATATTAAATTATTATACTTTTAAATTAAAATATCAATATTAGTAGCTTAGTATTAGCATGGTATTCTTCGCTGCATGATTATTGTGATCCTGTCAGAGTGACTGAGAAACAGGTCTGTTTACTAGTGGTGTACATGTTTGGTTAGAAATGATTTTTGACACAATTTCTTAATAATTTTTTCACAATTCAGTCCAATTCAATTATTTTGGAATTTGCACTATAGTTGAATATTGACAATATGAGACAACATAATTATGTTTTACATTATTTCACAGTCTCAATTTTTTTTCTTGCATAATTTTTTTATGTACATTTATGACTGATCCAATAAAAAAAGAGCATACTGTTGTTTATGAAAATCATATTTTTATACACAATTTTATCATATTTATTGCTGGTATATGTACAGAATTACTCCTGGCCCCTGATGATCTGAAGAAGTTGCATGAGTTTGAAGAGAAGTGTGTTGCTGGATATTTCAGAGACAAAAAGGAGAGTCAACAAGGCAGTCAAATCAACCGGATTCGCTCTGCAGCTGACAAGTGAGTGCATTTCCCAAACCTCATTTGGATGCAGCAGGAGTACAGAGGAGAACAGTTCTGTTTTTGTTAATCTCAGTTCTGTTTAGTTAATCAGTTGACTGAACTTTGTAAATGAAGATATGCATCTGAATTTCCGTTTAAAATTATTTGGTTTACCTGAAATCAATGGAATGAACTCAAGTTGGTCTTCTGTGTTTGTTTCTAGGGCTGAAGAGATGGCTGGAATATTAGTTGAGGTTGCTGAGAAGGTCAGTATCATCCAGGACAATATGCGCACTTTAGACAGTCACTTGGGTCAGTTGCAGGACTTGTCTGCTTTAGCAGTGGACACTCTAAACTTCCTCTCAGCCACAGACAACCAGCAACAAGAGGTGGCCCGTCTTGGTCAAAGCCAGCCAATTACATGCCGCCATGAACAAGTGTCTCATAGCTGCTGTCTCCACATTGGTGGAAGTGTTGCCCCCAGCCAAGCACTTCCGTCTCCAAAGCACTACTGCAGTATGCCACCTTCCCTACTCAGAGGCTTGGGGCCTGGCCGGCAGCGTCCTTCCCTGGAGTTGCCACCAGGGACGTGTGTCAGACCCTTTGAGGTCAGGAGCAAATGCATGTTGGCAAGCCCAGAGGAGGAAGATGGTAGTTTTAGGTGGCCACTACAGCATGGCGATTCAAGAGAAGGTATATGCCATCTCTCTTTACCTCACCTATGCACTGGATGGAGGGACAAGGGAATGTATGGATCTGGGGAACAGTCACGTGTCAGTTCTCCCACCATGCCTCTGATGAGAGACTTCCAGCTTCAACCCAGCCATGAGGAGTCTACAGAGGAAGAGGATGATGAGGATGACTTGCATGCAATGTCCAGATCCTCCAGCCATATGTTCCTACTTACAGATTCCCACAGTGATGGAGATCAAGCAGTGGGGATCAGAAACCCGGCATTCTCCAGGCTTGATGATGCTGGACACTTCACAAGACCTCAAGGACTTTTAGGCAGGAAATGGGCCTTTGATCTGGAGCAGAGCCGCTCACTCTCAGCCAGTGTGGAGACTATGGCCATGCCTGATGCGTCGACATCGGAGCTTGGCAAACAGACACATTTGATGCCTCCCCACCACAGCCATGATCAGAGAGGTATCATGGATGCAAATCATAACCACAGATTAAATGGCAATCTTAGTTTGTGTTTAATCTGTTAATTTATGTGACCATAGGGTTATCTAAGATCTTTAAGAGACAAAGATCATTTGGGAAAAAGTCCATAAAGACCAGAGCAGGAACCCCTGAGAATGTAAGACAACTTACTGTTTAATTTCAAGCAGCCAGATCTAGTGACAGACATATCGTTAAGTAATGTCTCTGTCTCTTAGGTAAAACTAGATGAAACACGGGGATGTATGCATGAGTTTGACCCACGCAGAAAAATGAAGAGGAAAGTAAAAGGCCTGTATATGCATCTGAATTTCCGTTTAAAATTATTTGGTTTACCTGAAATCAATGGAATGAACTCAAGTTGGTCTTCTGTGTTTGTTTCTAGGGCTGAAGAGATGGCTGGAATATTAGTTGAGGTTGCTGAGAAGGTCAGTATCATCCAGGACAATATGCGCACTTTAGACAGTCACTTGGGTCAGTTGCAGGACTTGTCTGCTTTAGCAGTGGACACTCTAAACTTCCTCTCAGCCACAGACAACCAGCAACAAGAGGTGGCCCGTCTTGGTCAAAGCCAGCCAATTACATGCCGCCATGAACAAGTGTCTCATAGCTGCTGTCTCCACATTGGTGGAAGTGTTGCCCCCAGCCAAGCACTTCCGTCTCCAAAGCACTACTGCAGTATGCCACCTTCCCTACTCAGAGGCTTGGGGCCTGGCCGGCAGCGTCCTTCCCTGGAGTTGCCACCAGGGACGTGTGTCAGACCCTTTGAGGTCAGGAGCAAATGCATGTTGGCAAGCCCAGAGGAGGAAGATGGTAGTTTTAGGTGGCCACTACAGCATGGCGATTCAAGAGAAGGTATATGCCATCTCTCTTTACCTCACCTATGCACTGGATGGAGGGACAAGGGAATGTATGGATCTGGGGAACAGTCACGTGTCAGTTCTCCCACCATGCCTCTGATGAGAGACTTCCAGCTTCAACCCAGCCATGAGGAGTCTACAGAGGAAGAGGATGATGAGGATGACTTGCATGCAATGTCCAGATCCTCCAGCCATATGTTCCTACTTACAGATTCCCACAGTGATGGAGATCAAGCAGTGGGGATCAGAAACCCGGCATTCTCCAGGCTTGATGATGCTGGACACTTCACAAGACCTCAAGGACTTTTAGGCAGGAAATGGGCCTTTGATCTGGAGCAGAGCCGCTCACTCTCAGCCAGTGTGGAGACTATGGCCATGCCTGATGCGTCGACATCGGAGCTTGGCAAACAGACACATTTGATGCCTCCCCACCACAGCCATGATCAGAGAGGTATCATGGATGCAAATCATAACCACAGATTAAATGGCAATCTTAGTTTGTGTTTAATCTGTTAATTTATGTGACCATAGGGTTATCTAAGATCTTTAAGAGACAAAGATCATTTGGGAAAAAGTCCATAAAGACCAGAGCAGGAACCCCTGAGAATGTAAGACAACTTACTGTTTAATTTCAAGCAGCCAGATCTAGTGACAGACATATCGTTAAGTAATGTCTCTGTCTCTTAGGTAAAACTAGATGAAACACGGGGATGTATGCATGAGTTTGACCCACGCAGAAAAATGAGGAGGAAAGTAAAAGGCCTGTTTGACCGGAGATTCAGAACCTCAGTCAGTCTAACCCAGCTGAGTATGTTTTAAAAAAAAAAAAAAAACATTTACAATGAATCATTTCTGAATGGTATGAGTCAGGGTTTTTCAAACTTTTTGATGCGCAAGAAGACAAATGTAGGGTTTCTGTGGGTCTCAAGAAGGTCTTAAAATGTCTTAATTCACTCCTTCCACAAATTAAGGCCTAAAAAGGTTTTAAATCAGAGCAGAAAGTCTTAAATTCATAAAGTTATGCCATTGAATGTTGCATGCACTCCAAAAAATGAGTATCTTCCTCATTTTTGTTTTGTTTTCCAATGCAATTATATAAATATCTTTGAATCAAGATGCATTTACTTAAGATGCGAAATGAAACAAGAGTTTAGAAACCGAACAACATTAAGTGAGTTTATGCTTAAAACAAGAACAATTATCTGTCAGTGGGGTATGGAAGCTTGTTTTCCCTTTGAATTAAGTTGATATTTCTGAGCATATTGGCAGATATTTGTTCTTGTTTTAATCATAAACTTGGTCATTATGATCAGTTTCTCATAAAACAAGACTTTTTATGTCATGTCATTTTTCATTTCTAGTAAATGGAGATCTGTTGGAAGTTGTATTTTCAAACTTTGAAATGCTGCTGATACAAGACATTTACATTTAGAGACCATATTGACGTATTGTGGTCTATTCTATTTATTCCTTAAAAATGCCCCTTTCAAGGGCATTATTCTCTCTCTCTCTCTCTCTCTCTCTCTCTCTCTCTCTCTCTCTCTCTCTATATATATATATATATAGTTAAGTATTGTTAAATATTAAGCCATTGAGCAGTCTACTTAGAATTTGTATGTCTAAATTAGTTAGATACATTTCAGTTTATTTCTGGAATTATTACCTGAAATGAAATCACACCAACCTGCAAAATGACACTGGGATCATTTTTCATTTTATTTATTAGATGTTGACCAAGTGGATTTCACAAAATTGGCCCCATCATGGCTGGTAAGGCCCATCATAGTTCACCTATAGTGCTGGTTTCTTTCCTGTCTGTGAGACATTTGATGGGCTGAATGTTATGACCTCTCCTCAGAACACTGTGACCCCTGGGCAGCCACTTCTAAGCAGCTGGGCCAGGTCTATCAGTCAAAGACCCTCGTAAGTTCAGTTTTTGATCTGATGAGACATGTTAATTATTAAGAGCAAATATTTCTAACTGTTCATCTAATTTCTCTACTTCCTATAAGGGTAAGCAGTATGACACAAGAAGGTAAGTTATTTGTACTTTTATTGTAATTCTGTTTATGTTGCAAGTAAATTACATGATTTTGGTGAAGGACATATGTGTTTTGTGCTCTGTCTCTGTCTGATGTTAGTAAAGAGCTCTACATTTAAGCTGACTGAAGATTTAGGCCAGCATTACTCAGGTGAGTAATAATAACTACATACTATCACCTCAAATATTTTGTTTTGTTATTCTGTGGATATGATGGATCTCTTTTGGTGATTTTTCTTTCAGCAATGGAGAGGAACAACCTTATGAGACTGGCTCACTCTATACCATTCACCCCTGTGTCATTATTGGGTAAATAATCAAACCGTGGTTATTTAACCAGCGTTAGCCAGATTCAGTTATTTACATTAATGTCCTCCGCTCTATTCAGGTGGTGTTGAGGTCTGTATTTATACACTTGAGGAGACAGAAGCAGGGTCTTCACTAGGAAATCAGTCCTCTAGCATTTCCACCTGGATTCAGCACGGACGTACAGCTGTTCTTCAGCCATTAGCCCACCAGGAGGTGCTGGATGGGGGTCTGCGCAGGGCCACCAAAGTGGTGTGTACCTGGGCTGAGGGTGATGTGTTGAAGCTGGGATCAGTGTATGTGGTGAAAGCCTTCAGGCAAGAGGTGGTTCGCATCTGGCAGAAAGTGTTCCCAATCAGCACTTCACTTCATCTCTGTCTACGGGTACATTTTTTACACTTTGAAAGAATTATAAGCAGTAGTGTAAATAAACTGTAAATTCTGCAATTGATGCATGTAACTTACACACACACACACACACACACACAAACTACTGGTCAAATATTTGGAATAATTAAGATTTATTTTATTTATTGTTAAAAAACAAAACAAAAAAAACAGTGTCTTGTGCTCACCAAAGCTGCATTTATTTAATCAAAAATAGAGATAAAACCGTAATGTTGTGAAATATTATTACAATTAAAGATTAACTGAAGTAATGGCTGCTAAAAAATTCAGCATCACACAAATTCTGATGGCACATTTTAATTGCAATTACATTTAAAAAAATATTCTAATAGAAAACTGTTCTTTTAAATTGTTATAACATTTATATATATTTTTTAATCAGATTCCAAACTTCAAGAATAATTAATAATAATAATAATAATTAAAAAGTAATTATTATTATTCATCATTATTCTCTCTGCTGACTAATTTCTCTCCAAACTGCAGGAAATCCAACAACAGAGAGCAGCACAGAAACTCATGCAGCGATTCAACCAAATTAAACCCAGCAGTGTGCCTTACAGTCCTAGGTCAGCATTATGAATCCTTTCTGTGTTATTATGATGACAAGAAGTTGATTTTACCATGACTTTGTATACATAAGTCTAAGTATGTGTGTGTGCAGGTTTCTGGATGTCTCCTTGCTGCACTGGCGCTCTGACGGCCAGTGGTTGACTGTTGAGAAGAACATGAGCGGTCATTTCAGGAAATATAACAATAATACTGGAGAGGAGATCTTGCCCTCCTCTGGTCTGGAAGAAGCAATGCTAGCGTTCTCTCACTGGACATACGAGTATACCAACAGGGAACTGCTAGTGTTGGATCTACAAGGTATAAGATAGGCTTACTCTACAAGCCTGTAATTATTATTATTATTGGAAAGTTGATGAATTTAATCTTTATTTTTGGCTGAAGGTGTGGGAGCGGACCTCACAGACCCCTCACTGATCAGAGTTGATGACAAAAGGTAAATAGGTACAACAAATGTGTAGTGTCCTATATGTTTAAATATATTTGCTCAAATTTGTACTTCTCAATGCATTTGTTTACTCTGCTCCTAAGTAAAGTTTTCTCCTGTTGTAGCTCCTCTGGAGAGATGGCGTTTGGACCTGCCAATTTGGGTGATGATGCAATCCAGAGCTTTGTTATCAAGCACACCTGCAACTCCTGCTGCAAGAAGCTCGGTCTCTCAGGTGAGGTAACACTCATGTCACAGGTTGAGGGCTGAACTTTCAATACTCTTTTATTTTTCATTCCCTGCAGTGGCAGTTCTCGCAAATACGTCCACATGGCATACCTCCATGTCTCCAACTTTAGAAGTGATTTGATAGTTCGTTTGAAAAGCGCAAACTTAAAAATGAACAGGAAAAGCCGTCTAATTAAGCCTGAAGGTTTAGAAAAAAATTCTAATGAGGCAGAAATGATTTCATTTCCATGACAGCAAAGGCATGCAGAAGAGGGGCGTGGTTTCCTTTGTGGCATGTGGAGTGTTCTCTTTGATTACATATTTAATAGTTCTTTGTGCGTTAGAGAGTGTTGACTTTGATTAGATATTAATTACTGTCTCATGGAAGACATATGAGATGCTTGTTTTTTGTATCAAGAGGGAGGCTTTGCTTCAGAAGTACAGGGATAAAAAATAAACAAACAAACAAAAACGACTCTGCCACATTTGTTTGATATTTCAAAGGTGCTTTGTTATTTTTTTCCGTCTTCGTCCTCTCCAAGAACCACATCAAATCAAAACAAATTATTAATGTACAATCCACAAATTTAATTTCGGATCTTAAGAAAAGCATCTCTCTGTGATAAATTATGAATATGTATCACAATTGAATATATTGTGTTTGGCTCTTTTAGATATGAGGAGTTGTGGCAGCCAAAGGAAGTCAGTTCCTGCCTTTGATGTGACGAGCAGCACAGTTTAACCTCTGACCTGGAAGTAGACGTTATCATAAGCCACAACTCAGCGGAATCTCATCTTGTTCACATCCTATTTCATTCTCTAATCTCTGTTTGCAGTTTTCACAGACTGAATATATATATACAGTGGTGTGAAAAAGTGTTGGCCCCCTTTTTCCTTTAATAATAAAAACCTTCATTTAAAAACTGCATGTTGTGTTTACTTGTGTTATCTTTGACTAATATTTAAATTTGTTTGATGATCTGAAACATTAAAGTGTGACAAACATGCAAAAAAATAAGAAATCAGGAAGGGGGCCAACACTTTTTCACACCACTGTATATAAAAATTAAAGAGCTGCTCAAGGTGACAAAACATTTACTTTTGCGTTGGTCAAGGCTGATGCGTTTTTGTACAACAGTTAAGGGAAGTCATGTTTCAGTGATCACATTTTTCCATTTCACATTTTTTAAATTCTTTTATTAGTTCATGTCTGTACCTTTTGCAATTTTAGTTTAGTTTAGTTTAATGGTAAACTCCCCATGAGTGCAGTAAACAAAAACAAAAAACTAAACATATTAAAAACAATATGCATGTATTTCAATTGTTTCAATTGTTCAATTCTTCTTACCCCACTGGCAAAAGCCTTATCTCATGCAATTTTGCTTCCAAAGTCAATTTATTTCATAAGATTACTGTATAAGGTAATAAGAATTGTTATTTTTTATTCAAAGTTGATTTTTCCTAACCCTCTGGCAATTTATTATTTAAGCATAAAACAAATTACAATTAGAAACTTTGCAAAGAGCAAATACACTTTTTGATCTATTCTCTTATCTTACACACTTTTGCTTCTAAAATAAATTAATCTTGTTTTTTGAGGAAGTTTCGATATTTTTTCCTTGAACACAAGACGTTAAATTAAATCGAATGAAGACAAGTTTGCATCCATAAAATTTTCTTTCTTTATTTTTTTATCCCACAAAGAAATGTCTACAAAAGCCATAAAATATAGAATTTAACAAAAATCACTTAAGTCCTTCGCTTAGTATATACAACATGGAGGAGACACTTTAAGGTCTCGATTAATCAGTACTTTACATGTCCATTTCACAATGTTTGCACATCAAGCTCAACCCACCCCGACTCATACAAGTACAAGCACACCTATTCAGTCCATCACACAAAGTGCTATAAACCACTTATACACTGTTGTCCAACTCACATACATACACACTCACACTCACACTGTTGGCAAGTTAACAGAACCCCCCCCCTCCATCCGATGCTACATGTGCTTCACTTGTATTGTGGACATGTGCTTAAGTTCTGTCAAATCAGAGCCCGTTCTCCATGAACAACAAGTTGGTTGTCTGAATATTCACACTTGCATCTGAATTCCACTTTTTGATTGCTTCTCAAGTAAACAACTTATACAGTAAAGCATCTACCCCGTATGCCATTCAGCTTCACTTCACACTAGCTATGGCACTTGAAAACAAAATTGTTTACATATTTAGTACATAAAAAGATTCTGCACACTAAGTACAGTCTTAAGGGTTTTGGTAACAGTTGCTACCTTTGTTTTGCTGTTGCTGTTTTTTTCTTCATCCAGGGAGACAAACAAATTCCGATTCATAAATTAACAAAAATATTTAAGAAAAAAATCCTGAAATGTGTAGTATGCATCAGTAGTGTTTGGAACTTCAGTAGAATAGCCATCAGTGGTAACGTAGGTTTACCACTCAAAACCACACACAGACATGTTGTTTCCTTCATTTCAAGCGTAGGACTAGTGTATGCCTAGCTGATATATTCCTACTCGATTAGCGGAATACAGTATAGGAGGCTTTAATCAACAAATTTGTAAGGGCCGAAACATACTTAAAGTACGCATGCGCAGACTAGTCGACGCACTCCAACGTGAGCTCTTGCGTTGGTCTAGCGGCGATAACAAACCTCAAGAGGGCGATAAAGTTACATTCAGATGTCCGTGACATTAAACCAGATGTTATTATTAAGGTAAGTTGTTATAAACAGACGTTAACTAACTGTTGCTCCGAAATAATAGAATTGGACTTCAAAGAAAGAGCAGACCGTAATAGAAAAAAGCGCAGTTGTGCGCAACGATCAGTGAAGTCGAGCTTTCGTCCGCGTTCACGTACTTGCGTAGAGTATGTTTTGACCTTCAATGCCCTTACATTGCTTTATTCCTACACAGTAAGAAATACTTTGTGCTTGTGTCTGTGTGTGCGAACAGAATGAACAGGGTGTGTTGTGTTCCGTCAACACCAACCCAGAAACATTCAGAGTAAAACGAGCCCGAGCCCAACTCCACCCCCCTCCCCATTGCCCACCCTCCATCAGCATCACATAAATCAAAACACAAAAGCCCAAAGGTTTCATTATTATGAACCAGCATGCAAGAGTAACTGAACAACAATAGGCTAATAATAATATAATTATAATAAAATAAAAAATAATCTTAGAATGCAAAGATGACTGTAGTAAATGCTTCCAGTTATTGCTACAGTACCTAACAGTATTGAACTTCTCAAATAGATACAAATTCCTCTCGCCCTCAATTCACAGTCTAATACAAAACAAAAGCCTTCATCATAAGTTTAAAATGATTTCTGACTGAATCCATTTTCTGTAATGAGCATAGAAATAGAGAGCAGCTTAGTTATGCTCTGTATAAATAATCTAACTTACATAGAATCCATTTCATTTCAGGAGATGCTTAATAATTACAACGGTTTAATTTGGAGCACAGGCACCGTTGCTTGTACGCTGCTGCACATTGATATTTACAGAAAGAGAGAGAGCTGTTTGCTGGGACGTGCAACAAGCGATGCAGTGCGGCGAGGCCTGTTTCGCAGTCAAGCTTGTTTCACCTCCCAACAATGGGTATACGCTTTACATACACACAACAAAGCCTTGTCTGGGTAGGTTTTGTATGTGAAGAAACCGCTGTGATTGTATTTTATTCCTAAAAATGTCCATATTTTTAAAAATAGTACTCTCTTTCTATTGAAAACATTAAAAGAGAAGTCCCTGAGATGGGCGGCAAGAAAAATTGCACCCAGAAATGATTGTCTTGAACAGGAAGCTGAAGGAATTGGAAACATTCCCTAAAAAGTTGGGCTGAGAGCATATGGTTCAGTAGGAGGACTTGAACAGGTAGTATGATTGCTTCTCAGCAGACTTCATTTGTGCATGTATTTAATACCAATACCATCTGTAGTTATTAATCCTTCATTGTTACGTGCTTTCAAGTGCATTTCACAATATAAATGCATCAAGACGTACTAAAAATTCACTGATCGGTTAGAATGTCAACTCCTAGCTAGTGTGTTTATTTTTTTCCTTCACAAGAAACTGACATATGGCTTTACATCCTGTGAGTACAGGTCAAGAGAAGGGGAAAAGCGCTCTCAGTATCGCCACCTGGTGGTATGAGATAGTACTTTATAAGATTTACCTTGGATCAAAAGGGTCCAAACCCAAACTGCCCTTGTAGAACTACTAGTTTCCTACAGTGGCTGCATTTTGTTGTTCTATACTGCAATGTGAGTAATCAAAGATGATTGTCATTTACCACTTGCATTAAGATTTTACAAAGTCTTTTAACAGTGGATTTAAGCAAGTTAAGGATGCTCAGCAATTTTGAGTTACAGGAAACTTCTCTGTGGTTGTAAATCTGCTTTGCTAAAATAGTTTCTTAACCAGCTAAATTCCAAGACAATCACCTAATCAGAACTATATTCCTTTTTTATTCCCAAATGTAGCAATTTTGTGTTAACAAAGTAAATAAATAAATAAAATAATAAATACATAAATAAAAGAATGAAAAATAGAAATGTCCGTTTATCCACTATAGCATCTTATTTTATAGAGGAATTCCTATTTGATTGTGATCTTTCAGGATTAGTTCCAAATTATGATTAAAAATTCCAATGGAATTTTGAAAGGATTTTTTAAAATAAGACAATGTTCCAATTGATTTCTTAAATTCCTTGACTGTTTTCTTTGAAAAACATCATTTTTGGAATTGATGCATTTTAGTGACTTCAGATATTCATCTTCAACTATGCATATCTAATAAATATCTAAATAAGTTGATGTTCAAATTAAGGATGAGTACTTTACATTTAGCATAAAGTTAAGAATACCACAGACCCAGCCTGACCTGGGCATGTAACGACATATTAGACATTATTGCTAAAGTCAGAGAATCTTCTATGAATTTGGTAGAAAAGAGATGAGTTTGACTTCATATCAGTGGCAGTAAATGATCATGTCCTAGCGATTTATGCTATCACAGACAGACGGCTGCAGCTCCACTACACTAGTGCTGTATTAGTTTTGGCAGTGTGGCAGTAAAAACAGCATTTTGAGGCATTTAGAGCAAACGGGATTATAGATTTGAAGCAGTTCTGAGGGCTTTCCATTAAGTCACATTTGACTGGATTGTTTTTCAGCAGTTACAGAAACTGTTATTGCAGCTATGACTGACAAGATGGTAATCGGCCATACAATTTTTGTAAAATATATATCTCTATACTTTTGTATGGAAAAGTATCCATTATCAATCATTTTTCCACTTCAAAAATCCTTAGTTGTAGGATTAATGTTGTGGTGCTGTTTAGACATATCTACATAGCCCAGACAAGGCTTTTAAACGTGGCCAAACAAAGTTAGTCCCCCGTTAACCTTATACCAGTTTCAACTTCACATATTCTGTACATGTAAAACTACAAAACAAATATGAAAAATTACATAGACAAGGTAAGGGCCTTTTAGACCACCGTTGGTTTTAAATTATGACTAAAATATTAACAGAACAAGATTTAATACTGGAATACCGCTTTGTACTAGAGAAATTACTACATTATAATTTTTGAATGCACTCCCCACCTTCTCTTTTCAATATAACAATATTTTATATTAAAAAAGAGAGCGAGAGAGAGAAGTCAAACAAACAAATGAACTTACCCAATTTAAAGACAGCTTAAATTGTCCTAAAGTCTGTACATTTCTGGTCAAATGGAAGGCGCCTTTTGCTGCTGGCGCATATATACATTCTTATGACTGTACCGGTGAAATTGAGTTGGATTTTTGAAGTGCAGGACATTCCTAGAGTTTTTTTTTTTTGTTGTGGCTGCAAAATCTGTGGATGCTGCGACACAGCGTTCATCCTCTGGGACACCTCCGGTTGCTGAATGAAAGACTTTGCGAAGAATGCGTGTGAGCATGTGCGTTCATTTAGGCATGATGCCAGCGGCGTCAGGATTGAAGAGCTCCTTATAGAGGGGGGGAAATAGCATGTTAACCGTCTCTGGGTGGAGCTGCTGGAAGGCCTGAAGCTCCTCTGTGTGGAGAGTGCACAGAGCCGACAGCGTGGGGATCCGGCTAATCAGCTGCAGAAGGAGGTACAGAGGAATAAGGGTCACATGACAAAACAGCAATCTATTTGAGTTATATCAGTCATGTGATCAATTCCTGTTTGAACTATGTCATGGTCACTTGAGACGTCCTACCTTGGCCAGCGCGTCCTCGTCCAGATGGTTCTTTTGCATGATGTGCTGCAGGGCAAAGTAGATTTTCTCTTGTAGCTTCTGCACTTTCCTGGGCTCCATTAACCATGGCCGGTCTAGAAATGCAAGAGAATCATCTATTAATATCTGTTGATGTAAAAGCACTGCAGTAATACTGAGAATTCTCTCTGCTATTATGTGTAGGACTAAGACGGTAATATTATATAAACATACAACATTTTTGATTTGGCCACATTAATTCTCAATGAACAACACATCTTTATGTTCCAACTAAGATACTCGACAGGTTTGAAGTGAGGCCTGACCTGTAGAAATGAGCACAGCAGCAGAGAACAGGGCAATCTCCTCTTCCGTTAGCTGCAGTGAACACAGACTCTTGGCTATGTCAAACACTGCACTGACCAGGTCGTCACAGCCTGCAGGAGGTATATATATCAGATTAGATGCTTAAATTATCACTAATAATTTACAATTAATGCAGTTTTATTAACATGATGTTCAGCTATTTTTATATCATGTACATTTTGTAAATGATGCAGAAAATGTCATATAAATGAGAGAGAATAGGAAGTAGTTGTACCTAGAGCTTTAAATATCTGCATGCCTCCATATTTCCCTTCAAACAGAACCGTGTTGTTTAGAGGGTTGAATGCCCGGCACATTCTGACCAGCACTACTTCCAGACAACCTGAGTATGTGAGAAAAGTGTTAAGCAGGCCAATCGTAATCAGCGTACAGTAGCAATATGGTATGTATATGCAAAAGAGTTTAGCAGAGGCTGTTCCTCACCTGATTTCAGCAGTAATATCTGGTCATTCTGGCAAAGCTCCATGAAGCCAGTGATGCGCTTTGCAAACTCTACCACATACTGAATAGCATGAGTTATCTGTATAGCACACTGCTGCCACAACACGTCCCGTGTCTGAAACACACACACATACAGACCTCATGGATAAGCTTGTCATCTGTAACTTCTTCAGGATAAATGATTGCATGCTTCTGGGAAACTTTTTTTCCTCTCTTAATAATTGCAGTAATTGTAAATTTTTTGATGCATTGAAATTGATATTTGATATTTTAATTAATATCATTGTTGATAATTGTCATTGTCTAATCACATCCCAAAAAATATTTAAACAAATCACAAATATCATTAAGGTTTAAACATTTGGAGTCTGGACAAGTGTCTTACGCTCACTGAGGCTTTATTAAAATAATTTAAAATAATTTTATATTTTAAAATGTAATTTATTCCTGGGATGAAAAAGCTGAATTTTTAGAAGCCAGTAGATTTCTTAGTTTCCAATAGATTACTGATCCTTCAGGAATCATTCTAATATGCTGATTTGGTGCTCAATAAACATTTCTTCTTATTATTAGTGTATCAATGAAAACTGTGATGCATTTTTTTTCAAGATTCTTTGATGAAGAGAAAGTTCAAAAGAACTTCATTTATTTGAAAGTTTTTTTTTTAAACTATGTGAAAGTCTTAACAAGGACTTTTGATCAATTTAATGTATCCTTGCTGAATAAAAGTATTAATTTCTTTAAATGTATTTATTAATATTAATTAACTTTAAAAAATGGAGGTGAAACAAAACCTTCCCTGAATTAAATGTAGATCTTTCTCTTTGTAGAGTACACTTTGACTCTTTAATTTACTTTTAAAAAGTAATGATTGCAATTTTCAGTACTCATGAAAATTCGCAACAAAAAAGGCAGAATTTTTAGTTTCCCATTTATGAAACATCCTGACGGAGCACACAGAATACTGAAAATGTGATATCAGCAAATTGCTTTTGTAAGCTCTGCAATTCTCTCCCTGTATAGCGAATCTTCATAGGCACTATTTCAAAGGACTTCTCGGTAATTACCCATAATCCATTTGACACAGGGAAATGAAGAGGGCTTGTAGTACGTCTGGCACCCTCCCCTATTGTGCTTTGAGTGTTCGTTAGCTAAATCCGTTAGCTCTCTGGCTTTCTCTTTTTCTCTATATCAGTGCGAAAGCTGGATAGGATCAGCTCCAGGGGGCTGAGATACTCTAATGAACTCTGATCTCAAGCATGCAATCTGACTATGAAGAGGGAACCAAGTACGAGCGAAGAGGAGTTAAAGGGTGAGAGATGAGAGAGTCAGCACCAGGTGTAAAAGCATGTAAATGAATGTACGACTGAGAACCTGGCATTGTGAATGAGATTCAGGGACAGAGGAAGTGTTTAAGCATGTAACCTGAGCTCTTTGCTCATTGAGGGAGTGACCTCGCACCTTGCTTTGGTACATCTTGACCTCTTCATAGGAGTGCGTCTGCCAGGCTAACTGCTGAAGCTCCTCCGCTGTGTACTGACACGTCTCCAGGTGGGACTTTATGATGTTCTGTGCAATTCGGTCTGGTATAGAGAAAAACAGAAGTTGTGAAGACAGGAAATGACTACAGTTGAGTTTTAAATGCAGTGCAATGCAAGTAAAATCAAATATAGGACCAGTATTTCTTGCAACCAAAGTAAATGTGTTCGCTAGAAAGTATTTTAAACATACATACATGAACCATGAACTTGAAGACCTAATTCCGTACCTAATTCCCCCATGGACACTCCAGGTGCTAGCTGGCTGTCTTGATAGGAGCCATAGGTGAAAAGGTTGGGATCAGGGGTGAGATCATATATTGGTTCCTGTTTGATCTGCTTCATTCCAGTCATGTCCAGTCCAGACTGATCCGGGCTGACCTGTGTGGAGTCCATGCCGTAGTAGCCCCCTGGAGCGCCGTTCGGCTGACCCTTGGGCATGTCTATGACGTGACCATTTGCGTACGTCCCTCCAATTTCATGGTTGAGGGTGCTGAGGCCGTTGGTGAGGCTGGAGGAGTAAACACGGGCGAGGGCCTCCGCTTCGCCCGTCTGTTGCTGCCGCTGCTCCTGCAGCCTCTGCTGGTGTTTCTGAACCTCTGCGTACAAAGAGTCCCTCTGCTTCTTGGACATGCGGCCAAACTTAACAGCTGATATGGAGGAGGGCGAATGAAAATGAATGAGATTAGTGCAGGTTAAAAGTGATCAATAAGATCAATCCAGCTTGTCGACAAGCAGCTGATTATTATGTTTGTTTGTAAGAAAGAATATGATATTACTTACCATCCCGGGACATCCCCAGAGCCAGGCACTTTTGGAGCCGACAGTGCTGGCAGCGGTTGCGGTTCGTTCGGTCAATCAGGCAGTTGCGCTGACGGGGACAGGAGTAGGACGCATTGTTCTGTTGACTGCGCCTGAAAAAACCCTACAGTGGGCACAACAACAGAAAATTTAGATAAGTTACTTGCATAAAAATCATACACTCTTAAAAAAATAAAAAGAGGTACAAAACTGTCACTAGGGTGACACCCTTTCAAAAGGTACTAATTTGTACACTTTAGTATTAATATGTACTTTTAAAGTACGAATATGTACCATTTAGAGGTAAATAAAGCACAAAGATGTACCTTTTGACTTTTGTAGGCTACAGCCCCAGTGACAGCTTTGTACTTTTCTCTGAGAATGTACCTATACTGTCTAGAACATGGGTAGGCAAGTTCGGTCCTAGAGAGCCGCTGTCCAACCCTAAAACCCTAATCAAACACACACACACACACACCTGAACAAGCTAATCAATGTCTTCAGGATTACTAAATCTAAAGGCAGGTGAGTTTTTTTTTTTTTCAGGGTTGGAGCTGGACTTCCCTACCCCAGGTCTAGAATAAAAAGAGTATATAAATGAAAAATATTATTAATATAATTTGTTATCGTTAATCATCCATTCTCTGAAATTAAGTATTAATATTGAACAGTAAATCTGCATAGGATAAGTTTATCTGGTTTTAAGAATGCTTACATAGTTTTCCTGCAAAACAAAATACAGATTTTTTTACATGGATGGCTGGAACACCTGTATGATGACTAACAAATGCACAAAAGAAAAGGCACATCTTTCACTGACCTTACAGCCTTCACATGTGATAACTCCATAGTGGATGCCCGATGACTTATCTCCACAGATTTTGCATGGTATGACTTCAATTTGGGCTGAAAATAGACAGAAATAAACAAAAATAGAGTTACGTAACCATATGCCTTTGTTTGCTTGATAAGGACTGTGGGATGCACATCAGGGCTCCTCTCAGGTGAGACAATGACCATCTTGATTCTAAGAGTGACTTCGCTTTTAGAATGGACCGAGATGTACCCTTTAAATTTATGTCAAGACACTTTGACATTTTGTAATCTGTGGGTCTTTGAAGACAAAAAGGGAAACATTAGGCCAGCTGAGAGATGCGAGTCAAAGTCCAAACCCCTTGCTGCATTTGTCTCAGGTCCACCAGAATGGGACCTCACCTGTGCTTTTGTCAATTTCTGCTTCCATTATCCATTTTAAGCATGATGCTTGAGAGATTTCCTTGATGAAAACAACCTTGCACATGTATAAGGCAAAGGCAGGAGCAAGCTACACACTGAATTACATAACCAGAATATGGAAAGTTGTTTAATGAGGAACCAAATACAAATACATGGCCATGAGGCTCAGGTCCAGCCTTCCCTTCACTTGCACGTGTCACTAGGAAATGTAAAAGAAAAGATAAAAGGAGACGGAAAACCTTTGAGAGAGTGAAAGAGAGTGAGGGAGAGGAAGACAGAGAGAGAAACCCATCTCCCTGCTGAGACTGCATACTCACAATAAAGAGATTAGCCACCCAATCTAATCCTAAATTATTTCTACACATGCTTGTTCCCCTGCTCTCAACTGGCTTATCTGATGCAGCAATTCTCAATTAATCTTTCCTCACTCAAACGCAAATTCACATCGGCCTATAATGACATAAAAAATGTACAAAGAAGAACAAATGCTATATTTCTCTCTTACTGTTATGGGCAATTTTATTCTTGTACATTTGCATTTAGATTTTAGATAGGACCAAAGGAACACGCAATTAGTCCAAGCAGCTCGCTAATGAAACAAATGCAACAGCAGTCTCAGATGCGATTCCGATATAGTTTAGAAGTAGAGCCAACTGCTAAGTGAGTTCCATGCAAGATCCATCACTCACTCACAAAATAACTTGCCAAAAATGACCACAATATTAATAGTCATATGTCAGTAATGAACATTATGAGCTAAGATTTGACTGCAATATTAGTTTACACATATTTTTCTTTAGATTAAATAACATGGAAAATATGTATCTGAACTATGACTCCAGATAACCAAAACGGTTACATTTTTTCATAGATTTTTTTTTTTTTGACAATAATTTTACATTTGAGTTGAGTTTATTTCCATCTCTGCACAGTTTACAGGAAACTGAATTAAAGAATAAGATAATACATAAAAACAAATAAAATCAAGCATTAAGCATTGTTTGTAAAAATGACTTACAAAATGCATAAAGCACAAACGCTATTTTTGTGACCTGCCAAATTCATTATTAAGAGCAGCAGTTTGCTTTAGATAAAAAAGCTAAATGAAATGTTACTGTACTTGCTTGAATGTGAAGTGAACATTTTTAACTGCAAAACAAACTAAGACCCCTTTAAACTTGAAATGTTCTCTTACCTACAATATCTGTCTTCATTTTCAGACAGAAGCACTGTGGATGCAAACGCACACCTGACTCGAGATCGCAGTGTGAAGCTCAGAGGTTTGGAAGTGTGAGTGCATCTCTAGTTATGTGTGTGTGTGTGCTGCTAATCTGACTGTGAGAATATAAACTCAGAGAGGCTGGCTAGTGTATATATTATACGCTGACCAGTTTGTATCTTGTATTCATACTTTGTATATGCATACACGTTTTATGAATTATATGGGAATATGCGATTTTGTGCAATATTTATTAATATATGAAAGGTTAAACATACACACATATACTGTGGGCAATGTAATGGGATTAACACACACTCACACATACATTAACTAGTGCTGCTTGGTTAAGCTGTGGCTAGTCTGGGCTGTAGTTCTTCCTGTCTCAGTCTAGCACACTAGACTTAAGCCACAGTGTCTGTGGGTTTGGTGGTTATGGGGGTGGGTGTTTGCCCCCAATGACCCTCAGTTAAAGGGACCACAAACAAGGTCATTTCCAAAGCAATGTCACCTTGAATTGTCTCCCCTGTATGAAATGCGAAGCGGTATGGGCAATTGTAGCTAGAAATAAAAAAAACTAAAAATACTAGGAAGAAAATGTTAGTGTTCTGCTGGGATAGGTTAAAGGAATAGTTCACCCAAAAATTAAAATTATGTCATTAATTACTCACCCTCATGTCGTTCCAAACCTATAACACCTTTGTTCATCTTCGTAACACAAATGAAGATATTTTTGATGAAATGCGAAACCCTGCATAGACAGAAAGGGAACTACCACGTTCAAGGCACAGACATTTTGTTAGGACATTGTTAAAATAGTCCATGTGACATCAGTGGTTCAACCTTAATTTTATGGAGCTACGAGAATACTTTTTGTGCGCAAAGAAAACAAAAATAATGACTTTATTCAACAATTCCTCTCCTCCGTGTCAGTCTCCACCGCCATTCGTGAGAGTACCACGATGCATGCGTGTGTATTCCTCTGCTTGTAAACAAGGCGCAGCGCATGCATGTTCTACTTCAGCAGTATCACACGCATGCGTCGTGGTACTCCCGTGATTGGTTTCGGAGACTGACACGGAAGAGAAGAATCATTGAATAAAGTCATTATTTTTGTTTTCTTTGCGCACAAAAAGTAGTTCTCATAGATTTCATCAAAAATATCTTAATTTGTGTTTTGAAGATGAACGAAGGTATTATAGGTTTGGAACGACATGAGGGTGAGTAATTCATGATAGAATTTTCATTTTTGGGTGAACCATCCCTTTAATCGTGCAGCCATAGACGAATGGTGGGAAATTATACAACAACTACAAAAAATACCTCAGTAAATGTAATTGAGTATTTTTAATACATTTCAATGTCTTTTTGTCAAACTGATTTACTACATTTTACTATTTTTAATAACAGACAGACAGACTGTTAACTAACTATTAATTATTCTGTAATCACAGCATTTCATCTTGAGGCACTAATATTATCATCTGCGGGGACACAGTAAAACGTGAAAATAGTTATTCAAAAAGAAAAACTAGCACACCCTGTCCTTGCTTTTAAGGTCACATAATACAGAGTGGTGTTTTCAGCAGTGTAAAATGCCCTGGTACTTAAATCTTCAGTCTTTGTGCGTGGTAACGAGGACTGTGAATTCTTCGCGATTGGCCCCAGACTCTGAACACTGGACCGGTTCCTCTCATGACCCACTTTGACCAGTGCCAGAGCCAAACTGGGTCAAACGAGCATTGAGACCTGAACCTGTTGTGAACACATTCATACAAAAAACGGTGTTGTAAATAACTCTGCCAACCTTAAACTGCACACAACAGGCATGAAGTTATTTATAGCCCTTTAAAAGCAGGGCGCTGGATCTCTAGGCCATGGCAGTATTGACCATCGATAAAATATGCCATGCTGCATGTGTTTATGTTGAATAAATGAATAAAGTTGAATAAATTATGTTAGAATCAGTTTAGTTACTATTATCAAGTCAAATTTTAAATCTACGAATGTATTACAGATGACAGTTGAGAAATGTTCAGTTTATGTGTGTTTAAATGGTTTGTGGGTTGAGTATGAGTGTGTTTTGGTCTGAATGAATATATTGGATGTGTCTGTTTGTGTGAGAATGGCCACAGGGCCTGTGTGTGTAGACCTGTCATATGAAATAAGGAGACATCCGCGGTTCCTCTCATGACCCACTTTGACCAGTGCCAGAGCCAAACTGGGTCAAACGAGCATTGAGACCTGAACCTGTTGTGAACACATTCATACAAAAAACGGTGTTGTAAATAACTCTGCCAACCTTAAACTGCACACAACAGGCATGAAGTTATTTATAGCCCTTTAAAAGCAGGGCGCTGGATCTCTAGGCCATGGCAGTATTGACCATCGATAAAATATGCCATGCTGCATGTGTTTATGTTGTGTTAGAATCAGTTTAGTTACTATTATCAAGTCAAATTTTAAATCTACGAATGTATTACAGATGAAAGTTGAGAAATGTTCAGTTTATGTGTGTTTAAATAGTTTGTGGGTTGAGTATGAGTGTGTTTTGGTCTGAATGAATATATTGGATGTGTCTGTTTGTGTGAGAATGGCCACAGGGCCTGTGTGTGTAGACCTGTCATATGAAATAAGGAGACGTCCGTGTCTGTGTCACTGTTGCCAGGACGACCACAGCCTCCCCGGGTTTGTGGGTAGGAGGCCTGTATAGTCTGCCTGTCAGAGCAATCATCCACACCACCATGAGATTCCAACAGGACATGATGTCATCGCCATCCCTACCAATACAACGACGCTGCACATTTGTCATTGTGGTACCTATACTGATTTGACTTCCTTAAGGGATTAAAAACCTAAACGGACGAGATGAAATATGTAAATAGAAAAACCTAGAGGGATGTTAGCGACGGATTTAACTACCTCTTTAGATTTGTAACATCTTAGTGTTGCTAAAACCATTACAGATTTGCAAATTTGTTTTCTGTTTAACTACCCCAAGACGTGTGCATTTTGCATCTGTCAAAAAGCATCAGTGCAGAACCAAGGAATCAGAATTAGTGTACATGTTATACATTCATAAACAACGCTATTATTGAACAAAAACAAGCATGTGGTTGTTCTCGCAGGCTCCTTGCCCCTGTCCGCTGTCACGCATAAGGGTTAGGCCTATCAGAGGGTTACGTAAGAGAGGGAGTGCAGTGCTGGCGATTCCATGGTTAAGAGGAGCTCAGCTCTGCAGGCTTAGCTGAGGACAGACTGGAGCTGCGGAATACTGCACATGCTAGTCTCACAGTTAGCGACAGCAGCTTAGCACACACAAGTTACTGAGTGGGAACAAAACGAAAATGTTTTCTGTGTATATTGCATGTATAATGTTCATACTGCACATATGAGAGAGTGTGTTATTTAAGGAATAGTTTACTCAATGAAAGTTCTGCCATTATTTACTCACACTTATTATCTAAAACATACAATGTTCTTATATACACACATGTAAAATAACAAAAAAAATAAAACACTATAACAGTAGCATAAATGTAGTCCATATGGGATGCAAATAATTAATTAATGATCAATTAATTGCCATTAATAATTTAAATGATAACACTTTTGAGATGCGTGTGGCTCATACGCAACACACAAGTTTCTAAGCTTTAAATTGATGTTGGTTAAGAAAGTGGTTGTCAAGTAACGACAATAACTTAGCAGCACCCACATATGGGGTTTAAGAGTTTAAGGTTAACGATTAAATGATTATGGTCGATCATGGAAATTTATGTAAATTGACATGCCTATATTCAAGAACTCAGAGAACACATGATAATGATAATGAAATTTTAACCAAAATCAATCTTTACTCATAGGTAATTTCCTGTTTTTACAATAATTTTGTATGGTTTCAGTTGAAATATAGCGTATGAATCATACGGAGCATTTTTATGATATTTTGGTGCTTTTTTTGTAATTGTGGAGCTTGACAAACATTATATGGAGAAGAGTGGTCAGGATGTTCTTCAAATATAACATTTTTACTCTATGTCCAACAGAAGAAAGTAAGTCAAATGGGTTTGTATAAACATTAGGGTGAGTAAATAATGATGGAATATAATTTGGGAAAAAAATGTAAAAAAAATTGGGGGGTGTTTATTTGTTTTATTATTATTTTTTTTTTGTGAACTTCCTTGGTGTGTGAGTGAAAAAAGAGCGCCACACACACACACACACACACACGTGGATGGTATAACTGATTCCTAATGATATGAAGCTCTTTTCTGTCCCAGGAGTAGTTCCCTCTCTCTCTAAATAGTTCTTTAATTAGCTTCATTAAAGTGGATATGAGCACCCTGCAACTTAAATTATTATACCACTTGCACACCCGTACACGCTGAAGAACACCAATAAATATTTGCTATCGATACCAGCTGTCTGGGTGACAGATGTGTACCAACACGGCCCACAATGCAATAATTTTGTAATTCATAATTTAAATGATAATATCATCACTTGTGCTTTCTCCTGAAGATGTGATGGATGTATAACTTCAGAGTAATGCACCAACAGCTTCCTTCTGATTTCTGTCTGTGTGTGTTACTATTTTTTGTGTATTAGTTTGAGATGGTGGTGATGATGATACTTGGCAGTTGCCTCAATGATACCCACAAACCTTGTTTGCAGCATTCCTTCAGGTGAATGTACTGATAATGTCGCCGTCTTTTAATTTTAGCCTGCAGATGGAAGGCCATTTGAAGTCTTTGTTGTAAATCTTGCCTGTACGCATATGATAAGATGTTGTTTTGTCATCTGGCATCTGGCCCAATGATATTCCAAAGCCTTGTTGGGATATGCTAAACAGTGATACTAATACATCGTGTAGGTGGGAGATTATCTTCAGCACTCACTCTTGTGAGCATGTTAACAATCCATGTTTCTATAATACAGACAAATATTAGAGGATGCAATCATACTCAAAATGCTTGATATTGTCCATCCCAGACAAATGTGCATGCGTTTTTGAAGGTCTAGGAGTGAGCTGGGGTGAGAGGGTCGTGTAATGGCAGCTTGTCATCATTAGGTGGCACATTGTCCAGATTGACAGTGGCCTAAGGGGTAGTGGTTGTAGAGGGGCAGCCTGCGACAGCATGTGGTGTTCATCCATGTTTTACATCATTTCCTTCAGGGAAGGACTCTGAGATGAAGGCCCTGGGCACTTACTAAACAGCTTTCCCTGTCAGCAACATTAGCATTCTGATTCAACATTGATCCCACTGTGTATTGCTAAGAAAATAATTAGGACAATTCCACAGGGAAATCCACTTTTAATCCACTTTTTCACCACTCAGTCCTTTAAAATATTTAGATGTGTGTATCTGACCACCTGCGTTATCTTTACTTAAAAAGCATCTTAAGTCTTCAAGTTTCCAAGAGACCAGCTTCTGTACATGCAGAACTACCCACTCCATCCGTATGAAACTCCTACAGCATAACTACTCTTCCAGACAGTCTCTTGGCTTATTGATATAATCCTTGACATGGAATCCTTAGCATTTGGGTTCTAGTAAGTCATGTAAATGAGCTAATTATTAGCATATAATGTTTTGAAACCCAGGTTTGTTTAATGATCCATCAAAATGCATTTTCTCTGTGTGTCCTTGCTTAGCAAAGAAATAAGGCCCTGTTATTCTGTTACTTTTTTCTGTCCCAGCACATCTATTTAACGCATTGACATACATTAAAATTAATTAATGTTTATAGACTAACATATAGTAATTGTCAAGTGTTGGTTTCTGTTTAGTTCCTGTTTGCCCCTATTTGGTTCATTTCCTGCTCATTTAGTTAATCATCATTCATTAGTTTCCACCTGTGTTGTATTAATCATCACGTTTGCTCCTTAGTTGCCTGCCCTTTATAAGCCCTCAGTTGCTATCATTCCTTTGTCCTGGATTAATGTTATTTTTCAATGGTTTATGTGGTTGATGCTGATTAAAAATACTCCTTTACTCCTACTCCTACGTCGTGCGCTCACTACAACCACAACCCCATGACAGAAATTGTGTATTGCGGTACATTTCAGGTCATTTTGGTGAAGTCATCTGCACCACATGCTTGCACTGTAGACCTTTTTAGTCTGCTGTGTGTAACGTTGCGCTTTCTATGCTAGTATAGTCTAATTTTATCACTGACCTTCAGATACATATTTGACAGCCTCGTTTATGTCAAACAAAGATGTTTGCATTATAAGTATATATACCTTTACCCCACATGGTTATTATAGTTAACGGAAACTAAACCTAAAACCATAAAAAAATTACATTTTTGTTACTTGAAATAAAATAAACATTGAACTAAAATATACTATATAAAAAAACTTCATAACACTTTAGTATAGGGACTAATTCTCACTATTAACAAGTTGCTTATTAGCATGCCTATTATTAACATACTGACTGTTTTTTAGTACTTATAAAGCACATATTCTGCACGACCATATTCTACATCCCTAATTCTACCCAATACCTAAACTTAACAACTACATTACTAACTATTAATAAGCAGCAAATTAGGAGTTTATTGAGGCAAAAGTCGTAGTTAATGGTTTGTTAATAGTGAAAATTGGACCTTAAAATGAAGTATGATCAAAAACTTAAACTTATTTTAATTAAGCTAGCTGCAAAGGCAATATATATTTTTTTCATTTAGTTTAGACATATAAAAAAATTATATGGCAAAAACACAAAACAATAATTGTAAAACTAACTACAGTTACAATGAAAACAAAAAATATAAAAATAAAAGTGTATTTAAATTATTTTTTTATTAAATAATAATAAAAACTATAATAGTATCTTAATTATGCTAAAACAATACTAACATTGGCTGTCTATGCATCTCTATACATTTGTGAATGAAAGAGTAGACTGTTAGAAAGTGCTCCCTACTGTATGTGCCACAGATTGCTGGGATTTTATCTCTTGTGCAGAATATGTATTTGTTGATGAGGCTGCAGGCATTTCCCCATTGGCCTGCCATCAGCTGTGCCAGACTCAGGCATCTTTGATCTGAGATGTGATTGGCTGCCTCAATGAGGCTACAGAAGGGGACACACTGGCACACATCCAACATCTGAAGTATATAAAACAACATACATCTGAAATTACAGAACACTGTGCTACATAATGTGTGTGTTCAACCAGTCACTGTATACTGCAATACTGAAGCTCATTATTGCAAATCATTATTGTAACATATTTGTTCAAGATAAATTATTAGGAAAATATACCAGTAAAACATATACACTATCGTTCAAATGTTTTTTAATGTTATTAAAAGTCTCTTATCCTCAGTAAGGCTGCATTAATTTGATTTAAAAAAAAAAAATTAATATTGTAAATTATTATTATACTTTAAACTAATTGTTTTCTATTTTAATATCTCGTGCTACATAATGTGTGTGTTCAACCAGTCACTGTATACTGCAATACTGAAGCTCATTATTGCAAATCATTATTGTAACATATTTGTTCAAGATAAATTATTAGGAAAATATACCAGTAAAACATATACACTATCGTTCAAATGTTTTTTAATGTTATTAAAAGTCTCTTATCCTCAGTAAGGCTGCATTAATTTGATAAAAAAATAATAATAATATTGTAAATTATTATTATAATTTAAACTAATTGTTTTCTATTTTAATATCTTTTAAAATGTAATTTAAAAGCTGAATTTTTAGCTGCCAATACTACAGCCTTCAGTGTCACATGATCCTTCAGAAATCACTCTAATATGCTGAATGGTATAATTTTTGATCTGTAGTTTGTTTATATTTCCGTGTATGTCCTTGGTAGACATCAGGAAAATTAAGGCAAACATTTTTTTAAATTCATTTATTTATTTATGTATGTATTTATTGATTTATTGCTTTAAGAAATTTCACACTGTAACAACAATGACAGAAATACAAATTTAAATTAGTGCTTGTACTGAATTCAAAAGACGTTAAATTAAACTCAATTCAATTTAATCAAAATGAGAGTTTTTCGTCATTTTGTCAACCTAGCTTCCACTAAACATGAAAGAACCAAGAAACCAACTTTGCACACAGGTTCTCAAACATTATTAAAAATAGAGATAAATTTACATAATATTTAAATTCCGATTCTTTCTTACACATTGTGTGTAAACAGGGACAAAAACTGTCTTACCAGTCTTTTAAATACGGTCTAATATTTTATATTAGCATGCTTTGGGGGCAATTTGTAATACAGAAAAAAAATTCGAATGATGCAATAACTTGGCAAAGCTTCATAGCAATATCTAACATTTTATTGGAATATTATTTTGTTTTTAGCCTATTCGCCTGTTGTGTCTCCCTAAGAGGTGAATAACACATGCACTAATACAGTGAGATAAAGCAGTCGAGAAAGAACCCCTACTAGCAAGCAACACAGAGACTCCCGTAACCAGACATGATTGTATCACTGTCAGTGTGAACTGTTGCATCTTTTATCTCAAAGAAATTCACAAAATTGAACTAGTGGAACCCAGAAAAAAGAAGCACAATTAAGAAACTGTGTGAAAGTCCGTTCTGATACTGTGGGGTGTAACCATTTACTAGGCACAAAAGAACTCGCACTCCATCATTCTGACCTTCATGACCTGCCCGCTCTCCACCAACACAACCTCATTGACCTCATCAACCTTTGAACTTTCCTTTAAGACACTGCCTGTGTGTATGTCTGCGTGTGCAAAGCTGGAATGAATAAGTTCAAGTGTTTTCACTATGATAAGCAATCAGCAAGACATGACACAAAATGCTTTATTACAGTCTCAGAGAATATATATTAACCTACTGGTTATTTGTACGCATAGTGAACATACTGCATCTTATTACTTATTTTGATAAGTGTTTATAGGTTGTTTCTAGCTGAAAGCGAGAGTATACTGGCGCACACAGAGGCTTCATAGAGCGAGGTCTGTCACTGTGACCCAATGAGTTATGTGTGTGTTTGTATGTATGTGTAAACTCTTAAAGTGGGTTAGTAAGTCACTCAGCCTAAGGGAGGCATAGCCGTGTCATATCTGGGTGTTTGGACAGTGTCCTCTCTCGCTCTTCCCTCTTCAGAATTACATAATCCTACATGATTGGTCAAAGGAAGTATATATGGATGCACTGTAATGCTGAAGAAGGAGGTCATTCAATTTAATCTATTAGAAGGCATACACTGTGAAAAATGTTTTGTTGGGTAACTTTAAAAATTGCTTCATGTGGTATTTTTAAATTAAAAGATGTTATTCAAAAATAGCAAAAGTGATATTCTCTTTCGAATTATAATATTAATATTTGATAAAACCCATGGTTAATTATTTAAATTGAACGCCTCCCGCATTGGCATATATCTGTACTACTATGTTTATTGGTTTGGGATATCGCAATTTTTTTTTTAATATTACGTGGCATGGAAACATCTGGTGCTTTCAGCAGTTAAATATAGATTTATATTTATAGTTATAAATTGGCCTGATATTAATGAAAATGCCTGTTCTCTAAATGTTGATATACCGTAGTGTGTGTGTGTGTGTTCTGCATGCCTCTTTACGGCTTTCCTCTCAGGACGGGATGGTAATAGCTCGCCTTAGGCCACAATTTAATTCCATGTAACGAGGTCCTTCCCCAAAGTGGCCCCAGGAGCCCCTCTCTGAAAGAAGCAAATTGATCACAATCTAAAGGCCTCTCTTCACCTGAGAGCGCAGTGTATCTCTCTCTCTGTCTCATTCACCTGCCTTGATCACTCCATCTCAGTATCCTTATCTGTCTTGCTCTTCATTTAAATATCTTTTAAGGGCCTCTGTTTCAAAAGCTTGCACAAATAGTACTTCTGTTACACACCTTTTTGTTTAACATTTCCTCTCAATGCCATTCCTAATGTAATTTTCCTAGAGGATTCCTTAAAACAGATATAATCACATTAGCATGCTTTAAAAAATCTGGTTCAAAGAGATCGCTGTGTAAGAGCGCGTATGCAGTCAGGACCCTTTAAACACAGAGGAGGACTGTGTGAAGGTGCAATGGATCTGAGCTAATGAGATTTCTATGTATATAAACATGAGGTTTAAAAGTCACTGAAAATACTAGATTTAAAAAATGGAAATGAATAAGAAATATTTAAGATTTTGCACAAACAGGTTGTTAAGCAAAATTTGATTGCCATTGATCACGAGACTCTTTGTACAGACGTCAGATGTTCTTGCTTTCACTGAAGCACAAGATGCTCTTCAGATCATTCTGAAATCATGCTGGAGAATGTGATCTTCAGGTTTTACACAAACTTGTGGGTATCATGCAGTTTGAGGGCTGCTGCCATTAAAGAAATCAGGGGGGAAAAACTTAAAAGTATTTTTAAAATTCAAATTATCACACAAAATATTCTGATAACATAATAAGTAATTAAATATTTTGTATTAAATAAAGGAACAAAAATTGCACTAATGGTCTCAGATTTTGGACCGCACTATATGTGTGTGTTTTCTATGGACCCCACTGTGGACATGTCTGTATTGACATGTATGACAAAACAAGTGAACTGAAACTGAAAGAAGTGGAAACTAACTGTAAGCAGAGGGCACACCGACCCATACTGTGTGTGTGTTCTGCATGCCTCTTTACGGCTTTCCTCTCAGGACGGGATGGTAATAGCTCGCCTTAGGCCACAATTTAATTCCATGTAACGAGGTCCTTCCCCAAAGTGGCCCCAGGAGCCCCTCTCTGAAAGAAGCAAATTGATCACAATCTAAAGGCCTCTCTTCACCTGAGAGCGCAGTGTATCTCTCTCTCTGTCTCATTCACCTGCCTTGATCACTCCATCTCAGTATCCTTATCTGTCTTGCTCTTCATTTAAATATCTTTTAAGGGCCTCTGTTTCAAAAGCTTGCACAAATAGTACTTCTGTTACACACCTTTTTGTTTAACATTTCCTCTCAATGCCATTCCTAATGTAATTTTCCTAGAGGATTCCTTAAAACAGATATAATCACATTAGCATGCTTTAAAAAATCTGGTTCAAAGAGATCGCTGTGTAAGAGCGCGTATGCAGTCAGGACCCTTTAAACACAGAGGAGGACTGTGTGAAGGTGCAATGGATCTGAGCTAATGAGATTTCTATGTATATAAACATGAGGTTTAAAAGTCACTGAAAATACTAGATTTAAAAAATGGAAATGAATAAGAAATATTTAAGATTTTGCACAAACAGGTTGTTAAGCAAAATTTGATTGCCATTGATCACGAGACTCTTTGTACAGACGTCAGATGTTCTTGCTTTCACTGAAGCACAAGATGCTCTTCAGATCATTCTGAAATCATGCTGGAGAATGTGATCTTCAGGTTTTACACAAACTTGTGGGTATCATGCAGTTTGAGGGCTGCTGCCATTAAAGAAATCAGGGGGGAAAAACTTAAAAGTATTTTTAAAATTCAAATTATCACACAAAATATTCTGATAACATAATAAGTAATTAAATATTTTGTATTAAATAAAGGAACAAAAATTGCACTAATGGTCTCAGATTTTGGACCGCACTATATGTGTGTGTTTTCTATGGACCCCACTGTGGACATGTCTGTATTGACATGTATGACAAAACAAGTGAACTGAAACTGAAAGAAGTGGAAACTAACTGTAAGCAGAGGGCACACCGACCCATACACCACACAGGAGAGAGAGAGAGAGAGAGAAAGAGAGAGAGAGAGTTCTACTCTAGATCCGATTTCTGTGTTACATAACTATGTGTTTTAATTCTTTCTAAAGCGTAAAACAAAGTTTCTCTTTCCTCCGTGCCTGCAGTGGAACAGTAAGCCTTTCAGCAGAAAGTTACTTTCTGGACACTATATATCACACTGAATCCGACTTTTGGACAAAACTAGCATTAATTTATAAACCTTACAAACAAAAATGACCATGTTCAGCATGCAACATCATTGTCATGTTTGAGAATGGTCTCCGTTGATGTCAGCTCCCCAGACCCCTCCTGCACCATATCAAAAGCCCCAGGTGCCACTTTCCAAAGCACACATTACTGAATGAATGAACACCTAGTGAAGGGTGAGACCAGTCAAAAAGAACTAATAAATCCGACACGCAGCAAAGCAGAGAAAACATGCAGAAATGCCACTGCTGCAATACCACAGAGAGGGCAAAATGCAAACATAAAAAGGACATGTTTAGCCTTACAGTTCAGCCTCTCTCAGAGCTGCTCTCTCATGCACACGCAACCATCTCAAACAAGGGCTCAGCAAACAGATGACATACTCTAGTCCACACATTCCCAGCCGATACTCAAGATGCGTTTACAAAAACACTACAGGGGACAAAAGCCGACACGCTCGCACGCAGAAAGACATGTCAAGTCATCTGGTTGACGTTATGTGGTCGGCTAGAAGGTAAACTCAGATCTCCGTATGTAGGCAATTACGCTGCATCCAGAATTTATAATTTAAAGTGTAAAGGCCCGTAAAACTGAGTGTAGAATAAAGAACGCAATATACTAAATGGATTAGATTTGTGCTGGCTGTGCAACTCTTTTTCTGCCTCACTTTAGGGGATTACATCTCTTGGTTTTCTTTGTGTAATCTTTCACAGGTTACGTAAGTACAAGCCATTAGTCAGCAAAGCAAAAAGAAAAACTAGCAGCTACAACAAACAACTGACCAGATGATATTAGTACCATTACAAACCTAGGCTTCAAATTGAAAGATCGGATAGGCCCTGCCTTGCAATTTCATGGTTATATCTATATCAAGACTTTATTGTCTTTTTAATTCATTGAACACACCAGATGTAGCCGTAGCGGCTGGTTATTGCTAGTTTTACCAAGTTATTGTTGGCCTACTGCCTGGTTAGAGACTTGCAATGCGTAATCCATGTCTGCTATGTGGTCATTTGTATGGTGTCAAACAAACAATGCTGTGTTTATTGATCCGTTCCTGAACTTCAATATAGAAAACACACTTGTTTGAACAAAAACCAACACTTTAGTAAGCAATATATTTACACACATACATTGATGGGACAAAAGATTTGTCAAATGGATCCTCTACTTTACACAGCTATAATATATATATATATACACACGGTTTAGTTTACAGTAGGAATAAAGCTCATGGTTGAGCAGGCCATGCATATTGATCCTGCTCTTCTACGAGCTGAGCCACGCAACATCAAGAAGGTCGATGGAGAGATGGCCTCTCACTTTGGAAGCCAATGTGATGCTAAAAGCTATTGGCATTGGGAGTTCATGCGTGACTGTCTCTCTTTGTGTCTGTGGCTCAGAGTTTCAGGGGTGCAGCAAAGACTAAAATGAGCATGGACAGAGCAATGCAGCTCAGAGGCATTTGTGGAAATTATGGCCAGATATGAAGTAAACACAGGCCAGATATGTTTCTTTGCTGTTCTTTAAAGTCAAACAACTACAACAGCAATCAAGAAATGTGTTGTGTTGTGTTGTACATGTGTGTGCGTACAAACGCAGTTTGAACGTGATCTGCGTGTGACAAAGTTGTGGGAAAACTAACACCAGCCCTGAAGCAGCACTGTGCACTGTAATGGAGAAGAAAAGGTTTGGAGCGGATGCAGAGCTAGAGTTACTAGATTGGGTACCACAGTCCATCAGATATATGCATTGGAAGACACTGCAAGTTCATCTCTGATCAATGAAGCAACCTGATAAATGTTTTGACCAATAGGGCACATCTATGTGAACACAAATTACACCCTAAAACACACACAACAAACTAACTAGTGCACTAGTGATGTTAGGTACCAAAAAAACTTTTTGTATCATTTTCTACCTCTTATAAAAATATTTTTTGTACAATGGATATTTATTAAAAAGATGAAAGATTTAGGCTATTTAATTTTTCTCATTATATCGACTAAAATGTTTCTCTGTCGTCGAACCACACAAAATGAAGCGTAAATATAAAAAGCAAAAATTATGATAATAAGCTAAACTAATTAAAACAAATAATAGCAATTGTTTCCGTCCTGTCACTGACATTTAAAAGAAGTAGACAGTAATCTAGTAGTCTAAAAATTCTGTATTTGGTTCTCTAAAAATATATCGTATTTCTAAAAATGATGTCCATGCAAACCTCAAAAGTAATTGGACATTTTACAAGATTGTATGTAGATTGCATGTTTCATTGTTATTTGCAAACATAAGTCCCGTGCTATAAGCTGATGTCAGTGTCAGAGAGTCGGGCTCGGTGAGAGGCCCCTGATACTGACGTGATTCATTCTGACACGGTCCTTTGGGGCACGGAAAGAGAAGCAGAGAGGTGCTTTGGGGGCGTGTATAGGTTGTGACACAGAGATGGAGAACTGAGTTTTTGGTGTTTCCCAGGTCACGCGCACTAAACTTATTTCTTTGCAAAGAAGAAGCAAAAAAAAAATAGCTGCCTAGAATCTTACAGATTATAGATACTAGTGAAAAGTCGGCATATATATATATATATTTATATCAGCATGTGTTGTTTCGTGTATTGCCATGCGAGTGCATTGTGTGCTGTATTTGTTTAAATATTTTACTATGAATTGAAAACTATTGAAACCAAAACAGCAGAAGATTGGTTACAATATACATGTATTTGAACCAATCAGTTGTCTATCAGAAAAACCTTTTAATCCATATTTTAATTAGCAGTTCAACATCTTTTTTTTTTTTGTCTAATTATCTAAATATATATTTCAATGCAATGATAAACACCTGGCCATGAACTGTAAATGTTGTACATGAACATGATTTTATACATTCTTAATTTTTTTTAGAAAAGGCAGGCTTATATCTATTTCAAAATATCATCCACAGTCTAAAACAGGAATTAAAATATCTTTGAAGTATTTTAGTAAATAAGTCAGAGCATTAGTATGTTGCACTTGAACTTGAACCATGAACTACGACATTGAAGTATTCTGTCTTTATTCAAATTAAATACAAGCCACATTCTTCTGTCCTTTTTACACTTTATTATTGAAATATATCTGCATTTTTTAACAAAAAGTCTCCAAACACTTCTACTTTCGTTAATTCCATTTTTTTTTTTACAGGTGTAACTGCAAAGAGTCCGAAAAGCGCGCCCTGCTCCACGCGTGTGTGATCTCGGCTCGCGCGGACATTGCCGCTGCACTTCGACGCGTTCAGCGCGCAGAGGCGCCTGACTGACGGAAATGGGTCAGTAGAACGCACGACACTAACTCCACTTTACCCACGCCGTGGTGGTCTGCTTTAAAACACTTCCCACATCACTTAAAATATAACACGAATAAGTTTTGATGCAGCTGTTTCCCCTGCTAATCTGTTCATCTGTAACAGTCTAGAAAGAAGCTGCAATTACTCACACGCACATAGGCTAAATTCAATTAAAAGCCCAAGACTCAAAGTAAGATACATAATTAGGCATTTACCGTGCTAAGTCTTCATAGGCTAAAAATAAATCAATAAAATGCAATCTTTAGGAAAGTTGGAGTGAAGTTGTCTCAGATGAACTGTCGCGTGCACTCCTTCAACACGAGACTCTCTGGGGTTCTAAATCGTAAAAAAAAATAAAAAATACAGCTGACCAAAAACAGACTTTTTAAAAATCCATATACACGTTAATCTGACAGATTTCTGTATCATAGACCGCATACGAACCCCTTCACGTCAGTATAACTTTATGAAACAGACAGCACCAGGGATGATGGACAAACTGTGCGGACAGAACTCTGGGATGAGAATAAAAAGACACTCTATACTTCATTATTCAAATGAGCTGTCACAAACAGTCGTATTCCTACCTCGCATAGTGGTGGCGACTCGCTCCCGAACGCGTCAGTCATGAAGAAACAAACATAAACCAGAGTAAAAAACAAACAAACAAAATCCTAGGTGGTGAAGTTTGGTCTCGTCAAAGTCAAAGTCTACTGTGCAAAACCATTCCAGGTGTGTGAAGCGGTCCTCGGACTCTTCAGTTGTGCGGTAAGGCAAGCATGCGGGTTTTCACATGACATCTGCGAGCGCATATACCCAACGGAGGTTTTCACTGCCTCCGTGAGCGCACTGGGAGAGCGCACAGCAGCGCACGGCAGCCCGGATTGGACTGACACTTTTCGCTCCGCCCACTTTCTAGCTTCAGCGACACTAAACAGAGACGGACACTCTGCGGTCTGCGCGTACGCGAGCGCGACGCGGACCACGAGTTCGCACACACATATTTTTATTCATTATCGAAAGAAAATATTTAAAATCCTTCTTCTCGTACCTATCACCTTATTAGCCTTTTTGTTTGTTTCCCCCCCCGTTAATAGATTGCTTTTACAATTATATAATTAGTAGTAGTAGTAGTGAAGCAATTATTATTGGTAGTTTGTCTGAATGTTCCAGATGAATTGAGCTGCACTGCATGGTTGGTCATAACGGAGTAAAAATGTGTGGATACTTTTTTAAAGTTTATGTATTATAGTTTCAAACAAACTTTCAAAATCTGTATGGCACAATAAGGCTATATAAAACACAACTTGTTGTGAAATTTATATTTTATGTTTTAGAAATTTTACCTACTAGAGAGACTATATATATTTTAAATTGCACAATATGGTTTCATATTTTTATACATTTGGCTGATGAACAAATAATTATACTTCGTTAAATCACCCTCATCTATAGCCATCAATTTAAACAGCAAATAGGAGAGTGTGAAATTGCCCACTGCCTGTGTCTGTAGGGGGGAGGTGGAGACAGAGACTGAGCTACAGACCCATCCAGGGAAAGGCAGAGACTAGCTGCCCAGAGCGCATCACCACTGACCTACATTTCTCCCCACCCCCTTTTTTATTTTCCATTTCCCATGTATGAACAAACTCATAATTGTGACGTAATGACAAAAAACAAGCATGACAATAAAGCCAGACCAGTCCATTGGATATTGTAAGGCGCTGTCTTGGCGTGACAGCACTGTTGTTGAACAAAAAGCTTTTTCTGGCTATTCAGGAAAGGCCTGAGTGTTGCAAAAAGAAATACATGTAACCTGTGAAGTGGAATAGATAGGCTATAGTGCGTGTAACCTTTATGAAATCAACTTGCAACATTTCCAATATTTTTATTTGACAAAGTTTATCATAAACAGAATTAAAAGTCATTCTGACTTACAATCAAAATTTGAACCAAACAGATATCTTTTTTTCAGGGCTGCAGATTTACAGCAGAACTAGAGGAATATGTTAATTATCCAAAGACGAATGCAGCCATATGGTGCCTGAAAACTAGTCAAAGTAAACATATTTGGCACTGTACAAAGGCTTAAGAAAGAGCTTGTTGTGCAAAGTGTGTATTCTCTTCTATTCTTTTGCATTGGTATACTGCTGTCAAATAGAATACCTCAAGAACGTCTAAATTGTGATGTTATTTCACATAAGTACATAGTTTTCCTCACTAATGACTAACTGTACTGTTGGTCAGGCCACCTCACTGTTAGTCGTTATTTTTGAGAGAAGACAGGACTGAGGTCTAAAGATAGAAGCAATAAATGAGTTGATAGATCTCCCTGGTTTTAAGGTTAAAGCATATTTGTGCAACTCCTTTGTCCTTGAATCGACCATCAGGAAGTTAACTTAAATATAATTGGATAACTTTCCAATGAAAATAAAAATTAGGGCACTATTTCTCAAAGGGATTCCCCTTAACTCTCAAATGACACATGCCTTTATATTGTACTCTGGAAACAGGTGTTTTTAAAAAAGAGAACGTTTTACTGAGAAATTGATATAATATCATATAGGCCTACAGAACATGATGCTTTTTTTATACGTGCGTTCGTGTTTGAATCTCTTTTCTATCACTGTTCAACATGATATTTAGGTATATAGAGCAGAGTTCACCCGATAATTGTCTCCCCTTGCAAAATACATGTCAAATGTCAACATGCTGAATCTCAGACAAAATCCTGGCTGTAATGAGTCGAAAGAGAGAATGATATTGGCTTTCAGTGAGAGAGAGAGAGAGAGAGAGAGAGAGAGAGAGAGAGACAGAGGGGGAAAATACACTTGAGAAATTTACAGAAAGATACCACAAGTGACAGAGGCAATTTTCTGGGAAAAAATTACTTCATCATAATTTCAATCCCAAAAAGAATTGGAAAGAAAGCCCTGAAGGAGTCGAGTCGTGTCACCTTGAAAAATGGCAGTGGAAAAGATCACTAAACTTCTCCACACACACACACACACACACACACACACATGTACACAAACACGTACACAAACACAAACACACACAAACAAACTAAATATTATATTGTTTCTTTAAACACAATTTTATTCTTGTACTACACTGCTTTGCCACTTTTACAGAGATGCTGCAATTTCCTTATATCTTTTTTCGATACACAATTACATTATAAACTTTGACAGATCACTTATCAAAAGTATGGTTAAAATTGAAAATAATTAGATGGTCTAAGTTTTGCACACTAATAAATGATCAGATCTAGTAGTATATGGAATCATTTCAGATGGATGTCAAAATGGCCCAAATAAAGCCAAAGGGACTGTATTATAATTTTATTGCTAGACTAATAAAGTTGGAGCCTATCTCATCTGTATCAGCAAGTAATAAGCAGATTTCTCATCAAAGCTCTTAATAAGACCAATCGTGCAAAATATAACTGCCTTCTCATCAACATAATACAAAAGACTGCCAATCAGTTGATTTTAATTGGATTTTTTTTTCTTAATCCATGTTTTTTTTTTCTCCTTCACTCTCTTCTAACAAAGCTATTAAGATATTAAAACTAATGTTACATTGAGTGTGTAGTTTTTTTTTTGTATGACACATTAGAATATCCTTATATGCCCTGAGGCAAACTCTCAAAATAATTTCTCCTGCTGATTTAGTTTTCAGAGCCTAATAAATGTTGATGTCGGATATGGTAAGAGAGACTTTTGTATAGAAACACTGCTTTTAAAATTCTTGCTTTTGAAAACGATCTCAATTCAGCATATACTAACACAACACAAAGACCAGCTATTATATCATCTATTTCTTATTCAGTGATAAATGTCAGAACAACTTCTTCAGTAGCCGGACAATACAATGCAGCATGAATGAGAAAAATGTGCTCTAAAATGTAAATGCAGCTCTCTGTAATACTTGATTCTGATTGGTCAGTCAAGCCACTCAAAGATCATCTGTCATCCATGGCAACATTGAATATTAGACCACTTATTCTTCGAAGTGCCTTTCCAGAGTACCTTTTCTCTGGAGGCAGCGTTATTATGGATTATGGAATTTTTGGTCAGAAGCAAGGGTTTAAAGTTAAAACGTTTTAATGATGAATTTGTTTATGGCAAACATGGGGTCATGTGGATTTTTGTGGTATTTTTATCAGCTGTTTGGACTCTCATTCTGATGGCACCCATTCACTGCAGAGGATCCAATGTAAGTGATATAATGGTAAATTTCTCCATATCTGTTCCGATGAAGAAACAAACACATCTACATCTAGGATGGCCTGAGGCTGAGTAAATTTTGGGTGAACTATTCTTTTAAGATAATATGCTATACAGGTATAGATTATGAAATAATTTTAACTCATAATAATATTTTATTTATATATAGCAGATATATATTATTTATTAATTTATTTGGTGAGTAGCCATGAAATATGTGGTATAATGTACAGTCAGTCAGTCATTATTGCAAAATAAACCTCGACAAGGTGATAAGAACCCTGACGTGCAGCGCAATTTAGTTGTGCGTTAGAAATCCCAATCTAATTCAAATCCTCATTTGTTGCAGTTAGAGTCACCCGAAGCGACCGGATTCTGTGTCAAAGTGTGACCTCCGTGTCCTACATAAGCCAAGTTCAAACAAATCGGCACTTCTCAGAACTTCTTAGTCTACCACAGATATACACCATTAACTTAACATTCCTTATTCATCCACGGACATAACTCGCAGTTAATAATTCACACCTACATACTTGATTTGCGCAATCATTTTTACGGGACCATTATCGCAAATTGGCCTTTCCAATTTATGAATCTAAAGGGATGGATCTAATGGGGGAGACCTTCACCTCTCTACACCCCCAAAGAGGAAGTGTCTGATGAAGAAAGGCTAATGGCTGCAGTACAGCCACCTCAGGGGCTGAAGACTGGAGTCAGAGGGGTTGAGGTAATGGAACATACGCCTGCAGTAGCTGAATTATTCACTCGATCCACTGATGCAATATACACTAGCACGCAAAGCACACACACAAACACACACACACACATACTACTGGCTGTCTGGAGTGAGACTAAGTTTCTCTCTCTTCTCTGATGAGCAACTTGCTGTCATGTGCATATTTTCAAAGAGTCTCCCAGTGTTTTAACATCCCACTCTTCACTTTTATGTATGCCATTTATCTCCCATTTGTTAGTTCCACAGTCACTGTTAAACTCGACACGTTCCTGATTACGTTTGGCTGATGACCAATCCAAATTTCCTGGCATGATTTTAAACAAAACACAACATCGTTACGGATTCCAGCGCTCCTTCCCTCCTGCTTTCCCTCTCTCGCTCATGAAAAACAGATTAAGTTAATGAATTGATGGGCATCTTGCCTGCGCAAGCTGAGAGTGGACAAATAAAGTAGCATTACAATACAAGAGCACAGACAGACACAAAGGAGAGGCTACATAGCTTCCCTATTGTTCGGCTGGGAGAGTATGGAAAGGCTTACAGACTGCTTGTCTCACGAGCCAAACAGGAAACAAAGGGGAACTTGTTGCCAGTGTTGAGGAGAAATTACAGTAGTGTCAGGATGCTTGTAGGGATGTGGGGGGCACCAGACTCATAAATGCACAAACAGAGACATATTTACTGTAGCAAACATCCGAGTGCCGCTGACAGCTTGGACCGTTGGAGGATTATGGGGATTCTCGAGGGAGTCTGAGTCTCTGAGAGCCATAGGAAGAGGATGATGATGATGTCTTTCTTTTATCATCCTTGATATAGATACCGTAAAAGCGAGGAATATGTTAGTGATTTATTGACTTTTCAGCATCATTACAGGTACCCAAGGACGTTTGTCATTAGGGGACACTGAATTATTTTGCTGTTACAATAATGTCAATACCAATTTACTTCATATAAAATACAAAAAAAAAACAAAACGACACAACCATGGTACAACTTTTGCACTCTCTGAAGACAGTAACTGAAGAAATATCGTGTCTCATTGACCTTTGCCCTCTGAATATTGACATCATGCTTGGACCCTATCAGAAATCACGTGGGCATTTGGTGCCCACCAGAGGCTGGGGTCTTGCTATATCCTCTTAGCGTCAGCCCAGTCAACGCGTCGCAATTTAATCTTCACTAGAACTGTAGTGTAGAAGTGTACGCTGGACAGTTTGAGGGGGACTGGTGTGTGCCATGTGTGTGTTTCTAATGACAATTATGGGGGGGTGATGAGACCTTCTGTTTTTAACTCGGCCCTCCCTTTCGGCCCTGGCCAGCTTAATCCTGAGTCTGGGAGAGGGATTAGAGGGCACTCGACCACACCAACATCTCACAACAGACATCAAATCTTAGTGCACACATCCAAGATTATGTATATAAGCAGTTTAGCGTATGATGGCTGTAGGAATATTATAATCTGCTGGGCGATAATGATCTTTTATACAATTAGATGATGCTGAAAACACACAAGCATGTAAACATGAAGACAAACACACAAATAACACGCAGACTGTTATACTTTTTCCCTGATAAAGTCTTTTCAATGTTTCTGGTAAATTCGGCTGGTTTATAAAGCAATGGCAGAGGTTATATATGGACAATTATTCCAGACTTAAAATATCTGAATTTTATTGAATTAAATGCTGAATATCAAATCAAGTGGCTGCAAAACAAATAATGCTAGAGCTTTTCTCAGAAACTTCACTTTTTTAGAGCATTTTTATTTTATTAGTTTTGTGACACAGATTTTTTAATTTGTCCAGAAACGATCACTATACACTACTGTGTTTAATTCATACTTTATATAGAAAGGACTGGATGGATTAAAATGGATTAAAAGATTGACAATAAAGAGTGTTAAATAGTTACAAAAAATATCTATTTCAAAGTAATGCTGTTCTTTTAAATTTTTTAGTCATCAAAGAATCTTGAAAAAATGTATCATGGTTTCCACAAACATATTAAGCATCTTTTTCAGCATTGATTATAAGAAATATTTTCGATATCAGAATAATTTCTGAAGGATTTTGATGCTAAAGACTGGTAATAGCTGCTCGAAATGTACCTTTGACATCACAGGAATAAGACATTTTAAAATATATTTAAATATACTGTAAAACAGTTATTTAAAATTGTAATAACATTTTACAATATTAATGTTTTTATTTTATTTTTGATCAAATAAATTCAACCATTAAAAAACGTACAAACCCCACAATTTTGAATGGTAGAGTATGTTCATTACAAGTCACAATGCGAAAAGAGGGAATTTTGTGTTTTTGTGTTATTTATGAATGTATTTCTGTCTCTACCTGATTCTTCCTTCCTTTCTGTGATGCTGACTGCCAGGCAGATCATTTGTCATCTCAATTTGTCTTTGTTAAGTAGTTGCAACAACTCTAATAACTGTGTGTGTGTGTGTGTGTTTGGTGGGGAGAGGAGGGGGAGGTGGAGAGATAAAGAGATAAAGGATGGAGAAAATTACTCAGCTTTCTTATTGAAACAAACTACACACACACGAATGTTTATTATGTATATAGCTGATTCACTAGAACAACAACAGCAAATTTGACATTTTTGATATTGCAAGCATGACAAATGGTGTGATAACTGAAATAAACAAATTTGCGACATCATACAGAATTATTTTTCAAGTGCAAACGCTCTCATAATCTTGCAATGTCTCTTGTGGTAGATATTTACTTGTGGGTTTGTATTTGTGGAAGGAGGAAATGGGAGGGTGGAGGGGATGGGGGATACACAGCTCCATATGTAGAGGATGTAAGCCTTTATTTCTGTTGCATTATGTCTGCTTTAACGTATGCCTCAAAACCGCACACACTTTTGTCTGATTCTGCATACTCAAAAACATCTTTTTACACACACACATGCACAAGCACACAGAGGCGCCGACTAATACACATTAATACAGTCCAACTGACTCATTCAATACGTAAAGAAACTGAATGCAGAAAAGCAAAATCTCTTTGACAGTCTCAGCCTGGCTCCTTTATCCTCATCTGAAAAACATGGGTGAAATGTGTGCTCTTTAGACTATATGTTTGAACTTAATAGGTCATGTGACTTGAACTGAAGTGCATGGCTTCCTCCAAACAAGAGTTACTATAGGCTGTTGTGTTTATTGCCTACAATTGTGTCATGTTTCATATTCAGTGGCATGTCTTCAGTCTGGATGCTTGATTCTTAAAGGGACAATTCATCCAGTAAAGAGTAAACGATAAAAAAAATTCTGTCTGTTTACTCACACTCATGACATTGCAAACCCGCATGACTTCCTTTTTGTGGAAAAAAGAAAGGTTTTGCAGGATGTTCATTTTGTTCTCTCTTTCATACAACGAAAGTGGATGCAGACTGAGACTGTCAAGCTCCAAAAAAGACAAAAACAATAGATCCACCATAAAAGTAGTCTAAACAACTTGTTTACTGTATTCCTAGCTTTTCCTTTAACATCATGTTAGACAGCCGTAGTCTCCATTCAGTTTCATTGTATGGAAAAGAGCAGCTTTTCTTTTTGTTCCTTAAAAAAAACCCATAAGGGTGAATTTATTTTGTTTTATTTTATTATTTCTAAAACTACACTAAACCACCCATCTCACCTCCTCATCTGTGGACAAACTCTACATTTCTCTGTTTTGGTTTCTCTCTCTCTTTTTAATCTTTTTAAATTCCACATCATTATGCTTCACTCCACTTTTCTGTTTTTCCTAGCCACCTCACTCTGTACTTTCTCTCTCCACATTCTCACATTTTCCCCATCTCCTCTCCCGCTGCACATGCTCTCTCTCCTTCTCTCTCTCTCTCTCTCTCTCTCTCTCTCTCTGTGAATGGAATGGTGGCTGTAATAGTGGGATGTAGGTCATCAGGGCAGCTTGGCTGGCTTGTGTCTAGACTCAATCTTCAGGGCATGAAGTCATAGAATTGTGCACATTGACCAGCACAGTCAAAACTCTGCTGCTAACAGTGTCCACACACGTGCACACACACACACAGTAGCACGCAAAAGAGTAAAGTATCTGATGAGACTTCACACAAACTGTTTGCACTGTCTGATTTGCCAAAATGCCATTAAAATGTCATGTGATATTTACATTAGGGTGGGGCATCCTGGGGTCTTAATCTTTAACAGCTTAGAAAACAGCCACTGAAGTTGCTGTTCAGGCAAATATGCATGCCAAATACGGTGACCGTTTCTGCGCAGTTTTGTTCACACACACTCTCATCTTCTGCCCCAGGTGAGATGCATATGAGCATTTGCACTATGCTCATGTATCTGTCAAACTCCCTCAACACTCACACCAGCCTTCCCTCTATATGCTATGGAAGCTGACACAGGATTAAAAAAATGTAATTGCGACTTGTTAACTCATAATTCTTTTTTTTTTCTTTTAGAAAAAGAGATATATATAGAGAGATATATTATATAGAGATATAAAATCGGAATTGCGAGATAGAAACTCAGAATTGCTAGATAAGCTAAATTCTGAGAAGTCGAAATTGGGAGCAATAAACTCGAAATTGCGAGAAAAAGTCTGAAATGTGAGATAAAAAGTCACAATAACCTTTTTTATTTTTTATTCAGTGGCAGAAACAAAACAAAAACAGAATTACAAGAAAAAAAGTAATTGTGTGTTTATATGTTTTTTTTTTCAGAATTGCAAAAAAATTTGCACTTGCGAGAAAAAAGTCTGAATTGTGATATAAAAAGGCACAATTACCTTTTTTTTTAATTGTGTGGCAGAAACAAGCTACTGTAATATGCTTATTGACAGCCCAGAAGAAATGTACATAAACTTTTCTCTGAGTTTGATTTAAATTTTGGTAAAGTGAAATATGGACTGGGAAAAAAGCTGTTTTCTGTGAACATGCCAAATCAAACAATATGTTTATAATAAATTAAAATAATATAATAACAAATACGAGTTTGCAGCATCATGCAGCACAACAGACTATTTTTGTATTGCTAAAATAACTGGAAGTGGATGACAACAGAAGCCTTACGCATTCAAGGTACAAATGGTTGCACCCACTCTTACGTTATAAATAAGGTGGATAGGCAAAGTACTTGTAACAGAGCTGCCATAAATGAGGTAAATGAGGTAGGTTAAGCCCATCCTGAATTAGCATAAATATCTAACTGACTGATTTGTTTAAATGCATCATCACTGTAGCTCCATCCATTATTGTCATCACGCACTGTCCATCAATGCTTGTCACACCTAATATCAGTCTGTAAACTCAGTCAGTGCAGTTACTGCATGCAACATGTATTCTCTTCACCCACAAAATGATCTGCGGACAGTGAGTGTACAATAGCGCTCATATTCACAGCTAATATTCAGTGAGTGGAGGTGAAATCTGGTGGCCCAATCTGCCTAGCAACATAGTTTCTAACTATAACACTGAAATTTTAATTTATGCAAAGTTTAAAATGGTATATTACTTTAAGCATGTCTGTGGGGGCCTGGTTTTGCATACATTCTGGGGACCAAATGTTCTCACAAGGATAAACCTAATCCTAACCTACAATCATCTAAAATGTCGGGACCAGTCAAAGGTTTCCACAAGGAAAACAGTTTCACATTCATACAAAATATTGTCTTAATAGAGAAAAAATGCTAAATGGTTTCATTATTTTAAAAAAATAAAAGTTTATTATGAAATAGCCAGATGAATAAAGGCTTTTAATATTTTGATTTTGAAGTGTATTTTTTTGTTCGAAATACTACCAAACTGTGATGGAAAAACAAATGCGTGTGGTCTAAAATTTGATGACTAAAATGTGATCAAAAGCCTTCAAAAATTTATTTTTGTGTGTTATTCACCATTCCTCGCTTCCCCCCAACTCTCGCTTTCTCACTTGCTCTCTCACTCTTTCTCGTCTCTCATGGGTTGCAATGGTAAAAGCTACAGTCTGGCATACTTTACAATATTTTATTCATGGCTATCAGACACTGTTTTTTTTTTCTCACTAATGGAAAACCCCTAAGTGAACTTTCACCCTCTTACTGCAGCATAACTAAGAAGTTGCAAGGTCCAACATCCATCAGCTATATTCAAAGGTGTCACATCAATTTACATCTATATATCCATATCTATATCTATATATTTTGTCAACATATATAGATAATCAACATATTTGGAGAATTTAGATATACAGGTGCATCTCAATAAATTAGAATGCTCACCATATTCTAATTTGTTGAGATAGTGTATTGGTGGGTTTTTGTTAAATGTGAGCCAAAATCATCACAATTAAAAGAACCAAAGACTTAAACTACTTCAGTCTGTGTGCATTGAATTTATTTAATACATGAGTTTCACAATTTGAGTTGAATTACTGAAATAAATGAACTTTTCCACGACATTCTAATTTATTGAGATGCACCTGTATATTACATATTCAGTAGAGCTATTTAGGCAACAATTCACTTTATGTCCCATGATTCCATGCCCTTTGTAGCATGATGGTGACCACATTGTTAAAGAATGTTTGCCACAGTGCCGAAACCATGACTCAAATGCAAATGTTAGAGAGAAACAGCTGAAGGGAAAGAAAGCCCTCCATGACCTGTCAAAGCACATTAACACACGTGGACTGCATGCTGCATGTGTCTGTGAGACTATATTGTCCTGTAATATTCTGTCTGTTTGTTGATTACATTTAATTTTCATTCCATCTGACTGCATGCATCAGTGATATAAGTATGGAATTTGTGGCATAACATTTTCACATGAATTTGTGAATTTTTCATTTCCATATGTACATGTATGCAATTGAATTCCACTGTCTGTGATCAAATCAAAAATTCATTATACTGTCGCATTCTTTAACAGGAAGCCTGGCTGCTCATCTCAGACGCCTTGCCCCTCCCTGCTCCCTTGGTAGGCTCCACCCTCTCAAGGGAACCCCCGGGCGGTGCTGTCAGGTCCCATCATGCAACTCCTATGGTAGCGCAGTTGCCAGGGCAGCTAGCCGTTAGCGGATCTGTGCGTAGGTTTAGAGCTTAGCTGTTAGCGCCAGGTTTAATTATAGATTACAATGAGCTACAAGCATCCACTCTCTTTTATAGCAGGCATGCTTGGTCATGCATGCAAAGCCTAGAGCCAAAATGACACTGTGTTGTAAAATTCGTAAGGAGGTGGAAGTATAAAAACTAGAATCTTACATGCCCAGTCTGATTAATACCCACATGAATCACTTTACCTGACCGTGTGCCTCATTTGTCCAAAATACAGTTATAATTATATAACAGGTTGCATTAAAGCCTTCACATTATCACCAGATATCATTAGTAAGACCAAATCCAGGACTAAGCCAGCTGATATCTCCATTAATCATCACCCTTTATAAGACTTTATAAGTGCCATCATTTACTCACCCATACACATTTAAAAATAAAGGTTATTTTTGGTTCCATGAAGAACTTCCATGGAACATTTCCATTGCACAAAAGGTACTTTACAGAGGAAAAGGGTTCTTTATATTATTAAAACGTTGACACGCTAATAAAAAAATGGTTATTTTAAGAACTTATCACTGATACTTTGATGAAGAAGATACTTTGAAGAGTGTCTCAATGTTTTTTTTTTTCCTCCATAGAGTGAAAATTTTGTACCAACCTGACTTTTATTGTATGGACAAAAACAGTTAAAACATACTTCACAATTCTGTACCACATGAAGAATTAATCCCAATAACTAGCACACTCTCACAAATTATTAGGCTACTGGATATTCATCCACCTATATCCTGTACCTCACTGTCTCCTTGTATCTATAAAATGCTGTTCTATCACTCTCATGTTTGCCCACATTTGATTTGCCCTCTTGCTTGAAGCCCCCACCCCCCGAATCCACCATTAAACTTTAAGATCTCAAGCAGGCTATGCATATTTCATTTGGCATTTTGCAAACAAAGTCTAAATAAAATGTAGATAAAACAAAGGTCTGAGACCCTGCACGTGCAAGCGCATCCCTCGTCCCCTCCCTATCTTGTCTCTATCCCCCTATCTTTATCAACAGATGAGTAATGTGGGTTCAGAGGTAGTCATCCGGCTTTTTTCAAGCTGGGGAACATTGTATTGCTCCCTCATGATGAGCCGCTGGGCTGCCACACTGACGGCTATTACATGCATCAGCCATTGTGCACCATTATTTCTGAGATGCATTTATATAATTTGTCTATCCATTAATAGACAATAACACACAGGCCTTGGCAGAGCAAATCATATAATCACTGTGTAGAAAAGAGTTTCCATTATGTTTCAGAGAGATGAGAAACAGAAAAAGAAAGACTGGGGGAAAAAGATGGGGGTTCATATTGCTCTCTTCTTCCATAGAGTATAAAACAGCTACTGTATTTACAAAACAAACAGTTAATAATTGAGGTCATGATGCTTGATTTTAATTCTTCTTTTTTTTAGGTATACAGCTAATAAAATACATCACTTGCGAATAGGCTGAGAAAAATAAAGAAATATATCATGCTATGGATTTTATTCTCATATTTGAGCATACAGTTAAAAACAGATTAGATGGGTGATTTAACTTAATTTCTTTTCGATGTGATTCCAAGTAATATGATGGCCTTATACATCTATTCATGGCCTTTAAACATTAAAAAGACATGATTGTCATTAAATAGGCCTAAACAGCAAATTATCAGTCTATTTATGTTTTTTATAAAAGTTAAGAGTCAACCACGCCTACCTAAAATGGCTCGTTCTAACACGCCCCCACATGTCTACGTCACTATGTGGGAAGATTTGCATAACACCGCCCAAATGTTCACGCAAAGAAAGAAGGCGTAACTAATTCTCGCTGTAGTATTGTTGCTGCCGCCGCCGCCACCATGTTGTGGAGATGCTGTGTGTTTCATTGTGAAAGCGAAACTACTTTGTTTGGCCTTCCAAAAGAGGACGATATCCGCGTCGTCATGCCTAGAGCTGATCCGTGCTGGTCGCTGAGGAAATACATCAACTTCGCGCTGTGAATCGCCGGATCGGCTTTCACCGTGGACAAAGCGGAGTCCAGCCTGGGGTTGTCACATGTGGTTGCCACACCCCCTCCGGCCGCTCCTTCGTCAAATCCGCCGGCCGCGCCGTTCTCAAGCCCGCCCGCCGCCGCTCACTCTAGCCGCCAGCCTCCGCTCACTCTAGCCCGCCGGCCTCCGCTCACTTTGCAAGGACAGTCTGGTGCTTCTGACTCACAGCCTGTAAGTATGTTTTTTATATTTAAAGAATTTACCACTGACGATTCAAACGCGAGTTTTGAGCAGTGTAGAGTAGCGCTTGTTGTTTGTCGTTTCTCCAGACACAGTTTTATATTTACGCAGCGTGATACCAATAATGTACATTATGTGGAAAATAATGTGTTTTTTGAACCTTAAACCGCATAAACACATTGCATTACACCAAATACACAACATAATGTTCTTTTTAGCAACGTCATATGACCCCTTTAACCACAATAATAAAACACGATCAGTAATGTTTCAGCTTAAAAACCCTACAAACCACAAAAACCTACTGTTCATGCTTAGTGCAGTTCTGCTCATATTCAGAACAGTATAAGAAAAATAGTTAGAGAAGATGAAAAAGATAGACCAAGAAAATAATTAATTATAATTATTCAAATTTTTGTTGATGGAAATATATTAGTAATAATTAATAGTATTGAGAAACTATTATAGTTCCCTTTTGAACGGTCTCTCCCTTTGCGTTAATCACGCTATGGGGGAAACTCGTGTTTACTCTGATACTGAAGCCTGATTTGATCATGTTTGTGTAGCTGCACAAACCAATGGCGCTTCAACCTGTCAAAAGGTGTGGAGCCGACTGCTATATAAGATGACTCTGAATGCCATTTCATCAGAATTTTCACTTTCAGCGACAAAGATCATCTCCTCGCTGACTCTGCAAGCAAGAAGCCGAAGAGAATAGAAGAAAAAAGCTCAGCCTCCTGCTCACTGCTGTAAGAAGAAGCCACCAGCAGTGGAAGAAGCCCGACGCCCGGCTTTTAAAAAGAGCATATTTTCTGAACAAATTTCCACTGCAACATTGTTGCAAATGTCGTGCCATGAGTGTGGCTCATGCAGGGAACCCCTGTGCAATGCAGATGGGCACAGTGAGTGTGTCGCCTGTCTGGGCAGCGCCCACGCAGAGGCTGCACTCACAGAGGCAGAATGTTCACGCTGTGAGAACATGAGTCTTGCCCTTCTCTGCTCGCGGATCGCCTTCTTCCATGAAGGCGGTCCTTCCTGGCCTGCTCTCCAGTTTCCCCCCTCTCCTAGGAGGAAGAAACAACGGAGCAGCCGGGCTCAAACACTGGGCTCGAGTGAAATCACGCTGGCACAGGTCCTGCGTGCTTCACTCTCCATTCAATGCCTCGATCCACCCATTTTCTTCACACGTGAGGATCAGCGCCCCTTGTCAGCTTCGAGCGGCTTGATTTCCTTTGGCGGATTGGAGCCCGTCCATGGCCTCCTTGACGAGTGGTTTCTGAAAGGGGTTCACGAGGATGTGGGCGCGACCCCTACACTTTTGCCACTCTCACCATTGTTGATGGTGCTGAAGAATGAGGTTACAGCAAGATCCCCCCTCATGAAGAGGCAGTTGCTGCACATCTGTGCCCTCCATGTATGCAACTAAGGCCACTGCACAGGCAATCAGCAAGGCCAAGGACAACCTTTGGCTGAATCTAACCGAGATCAGGGACACTAGACTCGCCAGTTTCTCTGTTTGGCTCTGCCGTGGATGGGTTTGCCGTGCGGTTTACAGCACCACAGAAGTCATTGCAGGCAATGCATCACTTCGTGTCGAAGAGCTCCAGTGCAGCAGCTGTTTCAAGTCGCCAGAAGGCACCATCCACTCAGCAGCCTGCCCAGCCGGTGCCGCCTCAGCCACGTATGTCAGTTCCCCGATCTGGCGAACTGCCACTCAAAAAACTCAGACCACTTGCCATCTGACTTCAGGCTTGGAAAGCTTTCCATGATGTGTCAAGTTGGGTTCTAAACATCATAGAATGAGGTTACTCGCTTCAGTTTGCTCACAGGCCACCTCGCTTCAGAGGTATTATTCAAAATTCGGTACGGAACAACAATGCTCACGTTCTCCGGTCTGAAGTGCAAACACTGCTTGCAAAGGGAGTCGTAGAAATGGTTCCTCTAGCGAACAGTGAGTCTGGCTTTTACTGCCGCTACTTCCTCGTTCCCAAAAAAGATGGCGGGCTCAGGCCCATTCTCGAACTCAGGCATCTGAATCGCTCGCTCATGAGATGACAGTTCAAGATGTTGACTTTGAAACAGATCCTCTCGCAAGTATGCCCCGCGGACTGGTTTATATCTGTGGATCTGAAAGATGCTTACTTTCACATCCAGTTAGCCCCCCATCACAGACCATTCCAGAAGGAAGAAGGAAGGTGGTCACAACAGATGCCTCCAACTCAGGTTGGGGAGCTCTGTACAAGGGCAGACTGGCATTAGGTTCCTGGTCAAACCTGGAGCAATGCTTACATATCAACTGCCTCAAGATGATGGTGAATTTTCCAGCCCTAAAAACCTTCCTGCCGGCCTTAAAGGGGCACCACGTCCTGGTCTGTTTGGACAACACTCCCTCTACAAGTTGGCTTGACGCCTCCTTTTATGGGCACAGGGCAAACTCCTCTTGCTGAAAGCAATTCATGTGCCGGGCAGACTGAACCAGGGAGCAGACATGCTGTCCAGGGGCAAAGTAGCTACAGGAGAATGGAGACTACATTCCCAAATGGTTCAAACGATCTGGTCTGTCTTCGGGAGGGCAGAGGGCAATTTATTTTTCGAAGCAGCGAGATCCCCTGGCCCACGATTGGCCCAGTGCGCACCTGTATGCCTTCCACCCGGTTACCCTGCTTCCTCAGGTCATCAGATGGGTCAGATCAGATGTTTGGTCATCCTGGTGGCCCCACTCTGGAGGAATCAGACGTGGTTCCCCGAGTTGATTCAGCTGCTATCGGCAGCCCCCTGGTGGATACCATTGAGGAAGGACCTCCTCTTGCAAGCGAGGGGCATGATTTGGCATCCACGGCCAGAGCTGTGGAGCCTTCATGTTTGGCCCCTTGACGGGAGTCTTTGCAGCTTACCACGAGTGTAGCTAATATCATTTTGGAGGTTAGAGCTCCATCTACAAGGACGTTTCTATGCCCTTAAACGGTCAGTCTTTTCTGACTGATGTCAGATGACTGATGCAGCATGGAATGAGGACCCGTCCTCCTGTGACGTGTCCTACGTGCAAACTTTTCAACAAGAGCTGTTGGACAAGGAGCACACCCCTTCCATGCTTAAAGTATATGTGGCAGCTTTCGCATCAAATCATTCTCTTGTGGCTGGCCAGTCAATTCGGCAGAAACAACCTGGTCATTAAGTTTCTGAGGGGAGCTTGGAAATTGAATCTACCTCTCCCCCATACTGTGCTGACTTGGGATTTACCTATAGTCCTCAGAGCCCTACGGTGCCCTCCCTTCAAGCTGCTCCATTCGGCCAACTTGTGGCTCCTGTTGCTTAAGACTGCCCTCCTTCTGGCATTAGCGTCGGTCAAGCGAGTGGATGACCTGCGAGCACTGTCAGTCAGTGCTTCAAGCCAAGACATGGCTATTTTATACGATTAATGAAAAAGACATGAATATAATATACATACATCAGATAGATAGATAGATAGATAGATATTCATCAACTTCAATCCAAAGGCAGGAGAAAAACATGCCCATTCTGAGGAAGTCGTAGCCTGCAGTGATGCTAATACTACAGTCTACGTGTGACTCAGACTCCAAACTGATCAGACTCTGTCAGAATCATGAATGACCTTCAGTTCCTATGTCTGATGGACAAGACTGAACATGCCAAAGAGGCCCACAGCAAAGACACACGGACAACAAACAACACCAATTCAGCCATGTTCCTCCAGGACAGTGTGTGCTCATGTGACTGTAGTTAGAGTAACAATAGTGTGCATAAATGTCGCTCAATAATTAATAGCTGATGTCACATGTTAAAGACCAAGCATTTAATTTGTTTTGCAGACTGATGATTTCCTTGCTGAATCCACAGGGGACCTTCCAGCTATGAGATGTAAACTTCTCTCTATAATTCATGGCTCTCTTTATTAGAGATATCCTCACAAATGATGAAAGCCAAATTTCTGACATAATGGTCAACAATAGTGCTTCCTTCTGATTGTGACTACAAGAGAAAAACTTGGATTAAAACCATTAAAACCAATCACATACTTCAGCAGCTATTTGAAGCACTCGACCAGACAACCTCTTCAATCAGGGGAATATATTGTGAGTAAAATCATGAATGCAGTCGAAGGCTATATTTTTTTTCTTTTACAAAAATTTGAGTTCATACTGAAATCCTTCACTTTATTCAGATATCTTCTGAAACTTCTGTAACTGGTCTTTTTCTCAGGAGAAAAATCTGAGAAGCAGGAGAATTAGCAAAATCTCACTGCTGCCCAGGAGAAACCGCTGAGATATTAAGGAGATCTCATTTGTTTTTCTTTCCTATGGGCAATCATGATACATACTCTGGCTGAGCTAACTTTATTTAAAAGTCATTGTGCAAATGACTCATTAGAGCACTCTTCAAACTCCAGTGCAGTGCAAGCACAGAGACGAGTGTTAGTTTAAATGAAAAAATTAAATTAAAAATGCTGCAAACGGTTAATGCCACAGGACATTTGTGCAGCTAACGTGGAGTGAAGTGTTCATTGATTTTACTAGAAATGTGTAGTGTTTGCAAAGCTTGGCTTTTAACTGAGCAAAGCTTGTGTTTTAACGGAGAGGCATTGATGGAGGAGCGTGTGTGTGTTTGTTGTGGGGGTGAGGGGAGGAAGTGGGTGTGGCTCTGCCTCTCACTGTCATCCAGATCATGATTATTATGTTGGCAGGATCTAATTTGTTTTTCTTTCCTATGGGCAATCATGATACATACTCTGGCTGAGCTAACTTTATTTAAAAGTCATTGTGCAAATGACTCATTAGAGCACTCTTCAAACTCCAGTGCAGTGCAAGCACAGAGACGAGTGTTAGTTTAAATGAAAAAATTAAATTAAAAATGCTGCAAACGGTTAATGCCACAGGACATTTGTGCAGCTAACGTGGAGTGAAGTGTTCATTGATTTTACTAGAAATGTGTAGTGTTTGCAAAGCTTGGCTTTTAACTGAGCAAAGCTTGTGTTTTAACGGAGAGGCATTGATGGAGGAGCGTGTGTGTGTGTGTGTGTGTGTTGTGGGGGTGAGGGGAGGAAGTGGGTGTGGCTCTGCCTCTCACTGTCATCCAGATCATGATTATTATGTTGGCAGGATCTAAAAGATTAGACACATCAATAGTTTATGACTCTGTAGAGAGTCTCACTCAATTCCCACATCTATAAATTACTAAACAGGGGCATTTACATCTCTGTTTCTCAACAAACTTCTTTCTCTCTGTACTTTGCTTTTGTGCCTTTATGTTTTAAAACTAATGTCCCAATGAACTATTGAAACTTTTAAAGTGATATTTAACCTTACTGCAGGGCCGCTCCATTACTTTCAATGTAGTTATTGATCCTCTTTTAAGCAGGAAAAAAAAATACATACACAAAATAATGTTCTTTTTAGCAGCATCATATGACCCCTTTAAAGAAAATTATTCTGCCAACCAAGCCACAGGAGCTGTGCTCACTTCACTTTCTGTGGGACTTTTTGCATCTAGGGGAAAAAAGGTGGAAATAAATAAATAAATAAAAAACAAAGTTTAGATTGAGCATTATTAAAAAGAAAATAGTTAACTTTGCTTTGCTTAGTTTGCTAGAGTTTTTTCCCCCATTGTGCATAAGATCTCTTTTGTCAGAGATCTTCAATATCGACTCGTAGAAACCTTCTGAGCGAGAGGTAATATTATTATAAACTTTAGTGTGCTGTGGGAAAGTTTCATTCAACTCATATCTGAACGTTTAGAAGAGATCCTTTTAGCTTCAGAATTGACAGTACAGGAACTGAATGAGTACATAAACATGAACAGGAGCCCAGGAAAACATCTGCTTATTAGATTTTTCAAACCTCTAGAAGAATAGCAATCTGAAAATGATGGGATTTTATGATAAGAAATACAAGTCTGAGACTGACGGTAATCCATCACTTTGAAGCTGGACCCATTAGTACAAATAACTGGATGAGATATGCAATACAAAACAATAAAGCATTACTCTAATATCTAGCATTGAAAACAACACTGATTTGGTGAGATTTTGATCTAAAGCTAATTGAAAGAAATCACTTTGGGTGAATATTCCTCAAGAATTTAGGAATGCAACATCTTTCATTGTAATTTATTCATTTCGCCTAGGTGAAGTGTGCGTGATGTGTCTGTAGGTACAGGTTGGGTCATCCCCCCCATCACATCCTCCTGGTTGTGATGAATGGCGGTTGCATTCGAGTCAGCCTCACACAACCTTGATTTCCTTTTGCGTCTCGGACACATGGGAAATCAAGGGCATTCATCAGCTGTGGTTAAACACACTGTCAATTATGTGCGGCAGTATGTGGGTGTGTATTTGTGAGGGCGGGGGAAGGCTGTGGAAAGATCCCGCGGCACTGATACCAGAACGCCCATGGAGATGCAGTTACTAACTGGAAATGACCAACCGAGTTGTAACACACATTACACTTGATTTAATTTGTGGCAGATATATTAACAATTACTTTCCAATGTAAGTGTTTTGGGTGTAAGGTCGGCTTCTGTTACACTCTTTACGTATGACCTCTCTTGTAAATAAAATATAAAATAAAATAAATAAAATAGTCAAACAGGGCCAAAACAACTGATGTACAGAATTCAGTCTTTAAATGATCATATGATGTTGCTAAAAATAACATTATTTTGTGTATTTGGTGTTTATAAAGAATATCTCGTTGGATTTGAGACTTTAGTCTTTGCAACTTTACAGATCTTCTTTATGCACCAAGAGCTTGTAACACTCCAAAGAGAAAGGAAAAATTGAAATCGCATCATATGACCCCTTTAATGTACTAGGACAGTGATATTAAAACAATAAATTCAGTATACACTTCATTGATGATGCATACTATATACGGGCAAATAGATGCGCCCAGAATATGAACACAATGCTCAAAGTTTCACATTTTTTCCATAGGAAACCATTATAAAGTAATCGTGCAATTTAGCACATTGCATTCATATTCTGGCCTCATCTGCTTATCTGTGTAAATGCATCATAAATAAGATGTAAACTGACTTTGATCCTTTAATATCACTAAGTACATTAATCCATGTGCCGTTTACAATGACCCGCTTTTTTACGAATTGAACTGCTTCAGCAGGTACTGATCACAAGAGGCCAAAGCTTGCAGTTTATTCACATATCTTTGTTTTTTCTTTTGAGAGGTGAGCTAAATATCTGTGGCTTGAAACAGATGGAAAATTGACTGGCCTGTGCTGCAGTTCTATGGATGTTTTGCCCTCCAGGTCTCCGTGCCAGTCACGTGACTGAAAACTATGAATTGCAGCAGGACATAAGACATAATGTCACTGTGTGTGCCATCATATGGCAGCGTTAAACAAGACCCTATATCAGTCTAATTCTAATATTTCCTACGCTTGCTGCTGTTGCACCACAGAGCACTGCTTACACACGCACACACACACACACACACACACACACACACTGTTTGTAGCTATATATGTCTTGATATAATTGAGCATATAATGGATCCTCAGAGCTTTCCTACAGCCAGAGGCCATTCTATTAAACTTCAATGATTCACAGTTATCAGTATCACTGCTTTGTTTGCACCCAGCCATCATTTCATGCATTCCTCCACCTCTTTTTCTGCTTCTCTCCGTCTATCTTTTTTCTTCCCTGAGCCTCTCCAGTGTAAACACTCACTTCTCTTTTCACAGGAGCACAGTCATTACGACGTTTATAATTTTTTCATTATACCACCATTTACCAATTACCCACAGCACATGTTCCCTGCTCTAGATGTCATTAACCTCTCCCAAAACTCTCTTCTCGCCCCGTTCCTCAGACTGTCGCTCCGTAAGGGGAAGGCTGAGTGTGCCGATCTGCTGGACTGATACGGGAAGTCTCAGCAAAATCACTGGAGTGCTCCTCGGGTCTGCGGCTCCTAATTGCTGTGTGCCACAGGGTCCTTATGAAGCAATCAAGCAGGCAATCTCAGAAGACGCCTGTGCCGTAACACGTTAACAATCCTTCCTCTTCCTCTCTCGCACTCTCTTTCTCTCTTGTTCTCTCACCTCTTAGTGGAGCTGGGCTACCCCAGGTCCCAGCTGCAATTAATGACCTTGCTTGGGACCGGGCTAATAAAATACAGGCATGTTTAATGACAGAAAGAGACCATGGAAAACACCAGAAATCAGTTCCCTTTATGGACAATCAAATAAACCAACAAGGTAATAAATGTGATCGTATCCACACACACATGCATGCTCTGGGGCAAATTCACTAAACAAGCGTGCCACTTTTGTGTGAGGTATTTAAACAAAAAAGGCACAGAGTGCTTGTGGTAAATGGATTTTCTGTTTAAAAAGACAACTGTGTATGTTCTCTTTTAATCATGGCAGCAGTAATTCATCAAACAATGATTCAATGATGGAGAATAGCGCTATAACTGGGCTTATATCCAGACGTGTGTTGTATATGAGCACACTTTCTACATTTTATTTATTCAGGTTCTGTGTTCACAGTGGTGAAGAGATGATGTGCAGTCCAAAGCAGAGATTGACACTTCAGTCTGAGACTCAGACTTGTGTTGCACCTAAAGCGACAGTTCACCCAAAAATGACCTATGAACTTTCATTGTATGAACAAAAGTAAAAAAATTCATAAAAATGATGTGTTCTGTAGGAGAAACGAAAATATTGGAATCTGTTTGGAATGATGACAGTAATTTCATTTTGGGGTGAACGATCCCTTACACAAAAACATTCAAATGAGACCCATAAGCAATCGACTTGAGACTTAGATTCAGGCTAGATACTTGTGATATAAACAATAATTAATAAATAAATAAATGAAATAGGGATATGAGTTCTATTTAAATTATATTATTATGTGAGAAGAAAGAGACTACATAGTATTTAGGAACACTGAACTCAGTCACCGCTTAAGGTATTAAAGATTCAGCTTATATATATATATATAGAGAGAGAGAGAGAGAGAGAGAGATAGATATAGATATATAGATAAACAAGGAAATCCTTGCAAATACTTGTGATATATAATTGTTCAAAAGTTTGGGGTTGGAAAGATTTTTTTAATGCTTTTGAAAGAAGTGCTCACAAAGCTGGAATTTTTTGTTCAAAAATGTGTTAAAAATTCAGTTAAAATATTAATATTGTGAAATATTACAAAATATTAATGCATCCTTGCTATATATATACATATACTGTATATGTGTGTGTGTTTGTGTGTGTCAGACAGCAAACATGAGCACTGAATAACATTAAACTATCAATTATAATGGCCCAAATAAAACAAGAGTCTCTGAAAACAAAGAGCTGAACACCTGCAATGACCCCGAATCATACACATTATCTCCCTTGTTTTCTGTGTGAAATTGGCTCTGTCTGTGGGACAGGTAACTCAGAGTTCAGAGCTGTGTTAGGTGTCGGACAGCCACTCCCTCAGCCGCTAGACACACCCGGCGGGGCGTGAGAACAGACCAGCTGCACTCCACACTGGACCGAATCAAACCCAAACACCAGCCTAGAATTTCATCTGCCTCTTGTTTTGGACCATAAATTTGGCAGCGCCGTCGTCTCTGTGAGGGAAAACCACTCTTTTGTTCACTCCTATCACTCACATTGTGCTTTTCTCGTCTCATTGTCAGCTGAAAATGTAGACTAGAGAAGTTCTGTATCGCTCACTATTCCGTTTATGAAGTCCCTGTTTTAAAAGATTCCCTCACATGCAGCACAAAGGTGGCTTTGTGGCGTCTATGTGAAGACACGTCTTTTTACTGCCAACATGTTTTGATGGTGGCGTACGCATGAGCCAGAGTCAGACGACACCCCTGGGAGTCCCCAAACTGAATTGATTTCCTTTCATTTGAGTTAATCCAAACTTGCACCTAGAGCGAGGATAGTTACAGTCTGTTCCAAACAATCACACGCATGATATTACACACTCATTCCTCATCACATCTTTTCTACTGTGGAGTGGATTCATGTGATTAAATCAAACAATCTAACATATCCTAATAAAAACAACTTGAATTTATAAGGATATAAACTTACTAGTGCATGAAGTTTTTCATAAAACAGTATAACACTTCTTCCTTAAAGGCACATGCGAATGTAGAGCAATTTAAGTATCCTATAAACATAAAAATTATTTTTTTTAACAAGCTGAAAAATACAGTTTGTTTTGTATGAGCCTTCAACTCATTAGTTACTTTCTAAAGCCAGTCTCTTTCATTTAAGTCTCCAAAGTACTGTGACATTGCACTCTGTATAACTTCTAATGCCTGACTTGGCATGACTTTCTGTCTATTCTCTCAGCATTCGAACATATGATTCCAGGAAGACAAGTCACTACCTGACGTGAGAACAGCTGATAGATAAGTTGTACATGCAGGATGTGATATTATTGATCATAATCAACATTATGTGGCAGGATAAATAGGGATTATGGGGAGAATATCTTAGATCTCTGATCAAAGCATCAAATTAACAATACAATCAGCAACTTTTATGGGCAAATATTATAGCCAAGATTATGCCACAAGTTATATGCATTATCACTATGAATTTAAAACATACAACAGCATCTGCAAGTCCAGAATGAAGAATGCACATGAAACATAATAACAGTTTACACATAAAAAAAAATAAAAAAAATAAATATATATATATATTTTTTTTTAAATATGTTTTTTTAAGTTTTGCAATTACATAAAGAAAAACTCAAAAACAATTCATTTAAATTGTTTTTGTTAATAAATTAATTTCTGTAAATTAAATTCCATTAAAGACACATTTTGCAACAATTCCTATAGAAAAATAAAATAAAATAAAATAATCTCACAGTCTCTACTAATATGCATTTAACTGCTCTAGCTCAAACTTGGCATTGTGTAGAGCAAATATTGTCGGCTTTTATAATAAAATGCTTACAATATTCCTCCTTAGTAAGTGATTTAGGATAACATCTTACACACAAATAAATGCAACATATGTATACACATTTTAAATAAAAATATCTGAATATTCTAAATAAATGTGTGGTCTTTTAACTAGATGCTAGGTACTTTAATGTACAAACTCATCATTTAAATGTGATTCATTCTGATATGTGAACATTGATGGTGGCTGGGTGGAAATCAACCAAAACCAAAGAGGGGGGGGGAATGTATTTTCTAGAAAGAAAACACTAGCAAGCCAAACTAATTATTATTATAATGATTCAGCTGAGTAGTCTCCTAAGGGTAAACTAACACCACTCACTATCGCACCACACTACTGCCCTAATGAGAACTTTCACCACTTAGGAATAAAGCTTGGGGTGCGGTGACTTTCAACAGGGAACAATAGAGGGATAAATCGACAGGACTACACCAAGTTAGGCTGGCTGGAGTTTGGATAGGACATGCTAGTTTGGAAGGAGACTGTGGGATTTCATAGAAAAACCCACAATATCACCCCCCGCGCCCCCTCAGGACCTCCAAAGCCCAGTGTCCCACGCTGACCGAGGGGTCTCTTCTGACAGAGAAGCAGACCGCGGTTTCCCAGGATGTGCATGCACTTGTCATGTAAATGAAGAAGTCACAACCAATTAAAATAATTGCACCGCATCGCCTTGTCTTCGCTCTGTGAGTCCAAGAGAGAGGGAGGGGTGCACGAGGGATGCGGCGATGGGACCTCCACTCTCGCCTCTCTGTCTCGGTCTACTCATTTCCTTGTGAAGAAGATTGAAATCCTGTACATAAGAGTTCAGAGAGGTGATATTCTTGAATATATGAAAGAAAAAAGCAAGAGGGAGAGAGAGAAACCATATGGATGGTTCACTCTGAAACCTCTAAAAAATAAAAAGAGTGATTGTGTGTGATTGGGGGGGCCGTGGCACAGCAGGTGGTGGGACTAATGGAAGCCCCTGGCAGTGTAGCTACAGATTGAGTGAGTGAGTGTGTGTTTAGTATGGAGAGGGGGGTAATGGGTGGATCCTCTATGGGCTGGAACCACTGATGTATCCTTATTGACAGAGCTGCTTCTCGGCCGAACAAGGGGATCTGCGGCTCAAGGCCACTGCCATGGACAAATGCACGAGAGAGAGAGAGAGAGAGCGAGAGAAAGAGAGCGACAGAAGCAGTGATGGAGACTAAGGAAAGCCAGGAGGCAGATCTTTAACACACCATGTCCTGCAATGGCTCTCATCTAATCCATTTCCCTCCCCCTCTGTACCCCCTACCTAGAACACACTGGTTGTTACACACTGCTGCAGGGGATCCATTCACCTTCCATAGCCAAACACACAAACATAGACGCACGGGCACGCACTGAACAAATTGTTGGGGCAGAGGGGTCCAGCATCAGACCTTTTATGCTTCCAGTTACCCAAGAAAAACTGAAAGTCCTTTCACTGACATTAGCCTTGTGGACATTCATCATACACAAACACACTCACACACATCACACTGCAATGTCAAACAAGCACAAATCCATGTATTAAAGAGATAGTGGACCCAAAAAAACAGCAACTCTGTCATAATATATTCATCAAACCTTGTATACTCACCAAACAGTTGCAGGTCCCATAGACTGTCACAGTATTTTGGTCCATACCAACATTATTCAAGATAGCTTCTTTTGTGTTTCACAGAAGAGGTTTGGAATGACATGAGGGTGAGTAAATGGTGACAGAATTTTGAATTTTCTTTTCTTTTCTTTTTTGGTGTACTATCTTTTTAAGGAAAGCAGACCATTAACCTACTGACTACAGCTTTCTCTTCGTTCCCTTTTTTCCTGATTCTAGACATGAACCTGAGTACCATATATGTAAAATAACTGTATTTTTTGTGCTCTAATATCTCATCTGCATTTTTGCATTTAAATATGTGCTTAAAGAGACACTGCAGGCTAACAGAGACCTTTCCCTGGTCACCACGTCAACAAATGTCTTACTCTCCTCAACTCCTAGAGGCTGTATTTTTAATATGCATTAGTACATCACATTCTTTATCTCATATTGTTGACCATAAAATGGTTTCAGAAGCATTGTTCTAGGATGAAATATATACATTATATCATACTATTCACTTGTAAAAAATGAATCCAATTACTCCTAATGAACCATTTAAAAAGTTTATTGCAAAATAAATCAAAGACAATTATTTATTTGATTGGTCTCTTGGTAATCATTTAACATGTAATGATTACTGATTAGTTTGACAAAAATGTGAATATTGCATAAATAATATATAGCCTATAGCTTATGAAAGGACATTTTAGTAACATGTACAGCATTTATGTATACTCTAAAAGTAAAGGATGGCAGCAATGTATGATCAGAGCATCCATTTTCATTAAAAAAAAAAAAAAAAAACATTTACATTGGCAAATAATAAGAGAATGTCAGTAATAAATCTAAAACTTTTTTTGCAAATTTTCTTACAGACATTTAATGACCTTTTCATTTTTTAGTTTTAATAATTTTTTTAGAATGAAATTGGCCTCAAAATCTTAAAATTATATAATATACAATGCTAAACAAACTTAAAAACCACTGAGAACTGTGAATGTTGAACTGTCATATGAACAACCAGTCTATGATTTCACTGATTTAAGTTTCACAGGTAGCTGTAAGCTATACTAAATGTGTTTGAGTCACTAAAAATAACCTAATTATTAGAATCATTTGTTCAAGAGTCAGACTAGACTGGTTGCCCTGTTTGTTTTGGATTCACCACAAGATCCAGCTCTTAAGGATGCTTTCATAGTTGGTTTGATTGCTTGGTCCGAACCAGACTGCATTCATATCAGCAGATGTCAAACAAACTGAGTGTGCAATAAAAAGTGCTAGTGTGAAAGCATGCTTAGAGTTATTATTTCAGGAATCGGACTACACTGCTCACTCTGTGTGTTTCACAATTTAGAATCTTTAAGTAATATTTTATTGCATTATTCCTTCTGCATCAGCGAAAGAATATACATGCGAGAACTGTTAACTGTACTCAATATTCCTCATTTTTATTTTATAAAAGGAACAGTTTCTTAATAAAAATTACATTGCAACCATAAAGCCAATTTTCAGAATTTTCACAGAACGTGTTGTACTATTGATACAAACCGATGCACTGACATTTTTTTTTTTTTTGGACAAACAGAAAGTACCATCCCAAACCATGCTGTTGGTGGACACTGGCAGACAGCAACCTCAAAGCTTTCTGATTTGCTAAAGAAAGCATGGACTGCAGTCAGATCTTTTTGTTGCTCATTTTGTTTTTTATAGTTACAAATAACATGAATACACGGTAAATCTACAGAATAGATTTGTCATCCAGCTTAGCTTGTTAATTCATGACTGGATAAGGTATTCTGAGAAGAGTTTTTAATGGCTGAGGGAGTTATACAGAACTGCATGAAAAAACTTCTGTAAATCAATAATTCACACAACCAAGTGCTTCTGCAATAGTTAAGTCTTACATACTGTAGCTTACTTGGAAAGACTGGAAGACAGAAGCTTCCAGCCCTGATCAAAAATAACATTAACTGAGGCTGAATGTGGATGCATTCGCATGTATTTTAATGACAGGCTCTTTATTTCTGTCTTTTATTGAATGAAAGAGGAAGCTTATGCAATTGATGTGTTTGGACAGCATGTATAGTTATGAGAAGCTATTTTTGTGAGATAATATTTATGAGCATGTGGATGTTGCTGTGTCAAAACAGAAAGATGCATCATATTTGAGTAAGCAAAGAACTCAGATAGAGTATAATTTGAATAATCAGTAACGCACAGATTTATTCAAGAAAGAACATACACATTAAAACACGCATCCATATGCAGTATTTTAGTATCCTTCAGAAACATACACTTTCAATAATTATATAAATAAATCAAATAAAATCCTGATAGATGAAAGAACAAAACAAAAACAGAAAGGTCATGAATATGGAATGCATCATTTTCCTTTTGATATAGATATTCATCACACAGCGATTAGGATGTCATGACGCTGTTATTGGTTTCAACATGATTCTGGATTTAAAAAATTGGAAAAGAGGAAGAAAAAGACTCTCAAGCTTGATTAATCTCATCAGGACATCATCAATAATGGATGTCTCCAATCATGAGAGTGGGAACTTACTCTCCTGCTGCGTCAAGGACTCACCACTCAGAAGGGGTCTCTACCTTATAGATCTGCACCCCACAATATTCAACGGCCTCTCACGCTGGGCAGCGTCAGAGTGTGCTGATAGACCCCACTTCAGTCACAGACTACAGTAAGGGATGATCTCACAGGGTGCCTCATTTTGTTCAGATTGATTTACTCTTTCTGTGTTTTGTTTTTTATGTGTGCCCAGAAAGGCCCTCTGGTACAAAAGTCACAGAAAAAAACGTTAAATCTTAAGCCGTTCAAACATGTTTGTTTTGATTAAGCACAACAGTGACCAGCCAAGAATTTTTTTTTTTTTTTTTACATAGGGATTTTTTTAAAAAGGACAAAACAACAGCTCTATGATGAACCACAACTTTACAGTCTTTCATTTAAAGGAAAAATAAATAAATAAATAAAAATTAGGAAAAAAGCCAAGATTGTGTATTTAATGTCTTCTATGAGGCAATGAACTACAATCCTATGAAATGTAATCAAATAAAAAAAAACAATGTTACAATATGAAAATACTGATATTAAAGCACTAAATAAAACTATGAGAAGCTGATGAATACCTTGCGATTATTATTTGCTGTTTAATTTATTTATTAAAATAAATACATTTATTAATACATAAATCTCTATAGAAAGAAAGAAAGAAAAAAGAAAAAAATCTT
>NW_015664998.1:42314-45395 GCF_001515625.1 Sinocyclocheilus rhinocerous | reverse complement strand
ATAGGGATTTTTTTAAAAAGGACAAAACAACAGCTCTATGATGAACCACAACTTTACAGTCTTTCATTTAAAGGAAAAATAAATAAATAAATAAAAATTAGGAAAAAAGCCAAGATTGTGTATTTAATGTCTTCTATGAGGCAATGAACTACAATCCTATGAAATGTAATCAAATAAAAAAAAACAATGTTACAATATGAAAATACTGATATTAAAGCACTAAATAAAACTATGAGAAGCTGATGAATACCTTGCGATTATTATTTGCTGTTTAATTTATTTATTAAAATAAATACATACATAAATCTCTATAGAAAGAAAGAAAGAAAGAAAGAAAGAAAGAAAAAAGAAAAAAATCTTACTGACCCGAAATGTTTTAACGGTAGCTGTATCATTATTATAGCTTTATTATTTCCAGCTATTCAATCATTTTTGTGGTGGGTGCAGATATGAATCTACAAATCCTTATTATAGGACTACAAAAACAACAAATTTTATAATTGTATTTGAGTCCAGATGAATGAATGCACAAAGAGCTCTAAGGCCATTCAAAGGTCAAGAGGTCAACTGTAAGAGAAACTAAGGAGAGAATGACTGACAACCCTGCAGTCTAGTCTAGTAAACTGAGATCTGCGGTTTGAGTAAAACTCTGCAGATCTGATGCTGAATTAGTCTCAATCTCTTATCCACAGGACTAGAGATGCTCGCAGTCTGAGTTTGCCCGCAGGCCTCGGCTGACAGACAGATAATGCAGAAGTCCTGCATCGAAAGGACTGAGCTGAACGAGCCAGAACGGGGTTTCACTGCTGGCTTGTTGGAGTGTGCAGCGCATCACTCTCCTGAGCGTCTAGACATTCCTCCACATAAAGCTCACGCTGTTCAACTTAAAAGCTTTCCACACTTGTTTCTCTTTGTATCTTCTGCTTGGTTGTTTTGCCCTGCAGGTCCAACATGTTCCCATAAGCCACATTGTATATGAATGTCTATTTTAACCTCATTCTAACCTTAAGTATGTGCATGTGACAATCTGTAAAAGTATACAGACCCATACTGTTTGTATAAAAACATGTTTCAGCACAAAAAGGCACCAAATCTTGTATACAGGGTATATATTTTTAACAATTATTTGCACGGTGATTCATGAATGTCAAGTGTCTCAATCATGTCTGTTGTCTTTTTCTACCAGTAAACATAAATGAAAATGAGTCAGGAACTGAACAATTTATTCAATGACTATATATTTGCCTAAAAGCTTACAAAGACACAGGCTAGTCACAGTATTCCTCCCTCATCTGGACACTGAAGAAAATAGTTGCCTGAGACAGATGCAGCCAGAAAAAAACAGTTCAGTATTGCAACATCATAACTATTCTGCTCAATCCCAGAAGATAATTTAACAAATTATTAACTTATCAACAAACTATTGGGTAAAAAAAAAAAACTTTGAGAATGATCCAGAATGATTTAGACCTGTAGTTGGTCAGTTTAAGCAAAATTTGAAACCAAATGCAAGCGATACCACAACATTGGATTTGGCAAAATTGATTGCTTGTGATCCAAGTATATGTTGCAAAGAGGATATTTCAGCCTTAAAATTATAGAAGAGAAATCTCAAAGAAACAATAATTCATATTTCCTGGCAACATTAATGGCTGGAATGTTGAATTGTCTCACATAGGCAGCTGTTCCCTTGTGTTGGGATTGTTCAGTCCAGTAATAGACTGGACAATAATTCTGTTTTACTCCATTCCATTCCATTTTATGCTCCTTTTGTGGGTCCTTGAAAGTTTGCTTAACTGTCTTGAAATGTGGATAAATACCTGGAATGGAAAACGTCTCAGTTACGTATGTAACCCTCGTTCCCTGAAGGAGGGAATGGAGACGTCACGTCGGTGACCGACGAATTGGGATCTCGCTTCGAGAGACCAATCTACTTAGAGTGTAAACTAAACGAGCCAATGCACATTGGCATGCGATGATTGCATCCAGTTGCCGCTGATCACAGCGTGAGCATAAAAAGGCAGCAAATGCAACACATACCAGGTTTTCGCTGAGGAGCCGAGCCGGTGACCCGGCCGCTCAGCGGTGGTACAGGAGCTGTGGCGACGGGACGTGACGTCTCCGTTCCCTTCTTCAGGGAACGAGGGTTATATATGTAACCCAGACATTTTGCTGTTTTAATATTTTGTTCAAATATGTTTTCTGTTGGGTGATGAAGGTCTTTTGTTTCATACAGTGATTGTCGTCCACAATACTCCCCGTAGGAGAAGATGGAGCAAAGAACAACCTCCTCTGAGTAAGTCTTTATCTACATAAATACATTAAGTTATGTGTCGAAATTATGGGCAATTTGTCCCCATCAAAACACAAGTGATTAAATGTATCTTCTGCTGCTGGATTCTGGTTATTTTGATCTGTGATGTTGGATTAAGGTCAAGATCCTGGCATCATAACATGTTACATATCACATGTGTTGCTGTATGATGTGAGGATTGTGGACACTGAATGTCTGATTTGACTCTTTGCAGTGATCGTCGGCCGTACGGTTGAGCAGACCCGGAATGTGAATGGCACGAAGTGACCTCAGAACCTTCCGACTACAAAAGAGGTGGCGGGCGAGTTGCGACATGCGACGGGTGCGCAGACCACCTTGAGCCCAAAGGGCAGGACCTTGTACTGGTATGCCCGTCCTTCGAACACAAACCACAGAAATGGTATGTGGCGCGGAAGGATCGACACATGAAAGTACGCGTCCTTCAGGTCGATCGCTGCAAACCAATCTCGGGGACGAATGCACCCGAAGATGCATTTCTGCGTCAACATCTTGAACGGTATCCGGTGCAGGGCCTGGTTCAAGACACGCAGGTCCAAGATTGGCCGCAACCCACCGCCTTTCTTGGGTACAATGAAGCAGGGGCTGTAAAACCCCGTATTCATATCGGCTGGAGGGACCGGCTCAATCGCATCCTTCGCCAGTAGGACTGCAATCTCCGCACGTAAGACAGAAGCATTGGCCGCCTTCACTGTCGTGAAGCGGATGCCACTGAACTTGGGGGGACGCCGGGCGAACTGAATCGCATA
>NW_015664998.1:34361-34691 GCF_001515625.1 Sinocyclocheilus rhinocerous | reverse complement strand
TCCTGAGACTGTGCTAGTATAAGCCAATCGTCTAGATAGTTGAGAACGCGAACACCCTGCTTTCTGAGGGGAACAAGAACTGCTTTCGTAAAGACACGGGGAGACAGGGACAGCCCGAAGGGCAGGACCTTGTACTGATATACCCGTCCTTACCGCAGAAATCGCAGAAATGGTCTGTGGCGCGGAAGGATCGACACATGAAAGTACGCGACCTTCAGGTCGAACCAATCTCACCAATCTCGGGAACGGACGCACCCGAAGATACGTTTCTGCGTCAACATCTTGAACGGTAGCCGATGAAGGGCCCGGTTCAAAACTCGCAGGTCCAAG
>NW_015664998.1:14105-34135 GCF_001515625.1 Sinocyclocheilus rhinocerous | reverse complement strand
GAATCTTCCTCTCCAGAGAGCTCTCCCTCCGATGCAGCGATCGACATCTAGTTATCGGGAGGAGCCCCGAGGGATACCGCTGGTACGCTCTTTGAAGAGGGCCCAGCGCGTTCATTCGGCGGCTCGGCAGGCTGCGGAGCGCTGGAAGAGTGGTGGGCCCCCGAGGGTTGGTTCCCTGAGGGGTTTGCCACCACTATAACCCTCAGACCACCCGCGCTACTGCTGGAAGTAGTCCTCGCCTGGCTGCCGCCAGAATGAGCACTAGATCGCGGCAGAGGCAACGGAACTCCGCCCCCCTGGAGAGATGGTCATCTTCCCGCAAGGGGAACATGACTCATCCCCGAACGCCACCTCAGCGTGCTTCATGCCCAGACACGTGAGGCAGCGATCGTGACCATCACCCCGCGCCAGGTAACGACCGACGTGACTCGGAGTGACCGACTGAAAGGGAACATGTTACACCTCTTCCAGAAATTAAGATAGGAAACAAATAAACATACTGAACATACTGCACAACATTGCTTAGTTCGGTGTATTTGTTTTACCTCTGTCTCATCTCTCTTTGCCTAAAGCACAGCATAAATAAAAACTACCACATCTTACCCCACTAAATAAGAGGACTTACCACAGAACATTAAGTATGTGTTCTAAAATCCCTTCTGAATAGATTTGATAGCCTTTATTTGTACCCTAACATGACAGGTCTGATCTTGTTTGGTTACTGGCGCATTTGGTCTTTTTGTTTTACTTTGTATAAACCATGAAACTGTCATGGCAGCAATGCAATAGTGACATATGTCTGTTCTGTTTTTTATGCATGGTTTAAATTTCACATGACAGATTCAGATGCTAACAAGATCAAGAAAAAACATCACACCTTCCTCAGCCTACGGATTCCCTTAGAGGCCTACAAAAGTGTTGTCTGTGGTCTGATATCCATTTAAATATGAACAAAGACAGCACAACCCTTTGCTGTAAGTATATGCAGTGTTAAAACTCCAAATGCCAGCACGCTCTCTTCACTGGGGCATATTTAGCATTTCTGTGTCTCAGACCAGGAGCACTAACATTTATGTGCAGAAAAGGACACGCTGAGCCACTTTCCTACAGGCCCCCAGGACCTGCCAAAGGGAAGCTTTAATTCCCGCCATTACGGTTCATTTGCTTATGAGATTCCCAAGTTGAATTTCTATAATGGGCTTTCATGTGGTCACTCTCATGTCAAAAGTGGGAGAAAGTGGAAAAGGAAGGAAAGAAGAGGTACATGTTCATCTTTATCATCTATCTATCTATCTATCTATCTATCCAGCAGTGATGCATTAAATTAATCAAAAGTGACAGTAAGGACTTCTACATTGAATAAATAAATAAACAATTTAAATAAATGCTGTTGTAGCTATTCATCAAATAATCCTGAAAAAAAATCTGTTTTCAACTGTAATAATAATAAAAGGAACAATTACTTGAGCACCAAAATAAGCATGTTTTCTGAAGAATCATGTGACACTGAAAACTGGAGTAATGGCTAGTTCAGCTTTGCCATCACAAAAAATAAATTACATTTTAAAATATATTAAAATATAAAATTGTAAAAATGCGTAATGATTTTACTGTTTTTACTGTATTTTAGATCCAATAAATGCAGCACTGATGAACATGAGAGATTTGTTTTCAAAAGCATAAAAAAAAAGCTTACTGACCCCAAACTTTTGAATGGTAGTGTATACCTAAATATCTGTTAAAGAATTACAATTATTAATATCTTAGGTTGCATTATTTTTCAGCACTTATGTCATTTGACAGAGGTAATAGGCAATTAGTGGTAGCATAATTTAAATAAATATAAACCTCAGGTTCTCAGTATATAGAAAGCATATTCAGCAGACAGTTCACTACACTCTAAAAAATGCTATTTTGCTAATTTTTTTTTTTTTTTAACCCAAATGCTGGGTTCAGCCTGTTGGGTAATTTTATTGGGTTATTTTTAACATTTTTACCCAGGTGCGGAGTAGTTTTTCCAAGTTGAAAGATCATACAAATATTACTTTTAATGGAAAAGGCCACGCAACATTTTTCCACAGAAAAAAAAAACTAGCTAAGTGTGTGAGTCCCATGTAACATGTAGCAGGTGGCAAAGTAATGAAGCTGAGAGGTGGATGTCGATATCAGATTTGCTGGGCAGCGTTACACGCAGGCTCTTGGTGTATTGAGCAGTAATTAGGTTAGAGTGACACAAAAAGAGTATATAGATTACCTCATTATTCTGCTACAATATATTCCTGCTCTATACTGTCCCAGGGTGAGAGGGGACCCACCCTTGCTCTTCGGGATCATTGTTTCAGCTTTGCAACCCAGTAACATTTCTGTGTGTCCTGCTGAGCCAACCATCAAGGGCGTATCCGAGCTCACACCTGCGTTCCATCACCTGTAAATATATTTCAAGAAACCACATGAGGAAAATGAACAGAGCTGGATTCGAACTCCAGTCAGATATGCATAAAAGCAAATGCGCTATTTACCAGACACACTTATAATGACCGTCCATCACTAATCACGCCCAAATCTCACAAAGATCATTACATCACGCACCAGCAACCGACAAAACACCAGCGAGGGGGAGGTCGGAGATTAAAATTCAGCCAATTCTATTGGTATACATGCACACGCTAGACAGACTGGGCTGTCCAGATTAAAGATGGGCGTCTTAACTTGCCCTAGATAAAGCACCAGGAGAGGCCAGATTACCAGTCAACTCATCACTAATTACAAGCAGCCTACAGGCAGAAAGCACAGTAGATTAACCAGCCCTGCTGGCACCGGCTCCACACTCTCCCCTCAGACTGGATTTAATTACTCTACACACCAACACCAGCCTGCTCATGCAGAAAGATTACTTACTGTACGGTCTAACTTACTTTTCCACTGTAGTATCAAAAGAAAGTACCGATGCACACATTCCTACACAATTTAGCTGTCATTCCAGAATATACTGCATCATATATTAGTCATATTGTATTGATTTTGACAGCATCATAAATGGCTTGTTCTCTGGGGAGCGATTAAATATTTATTTATTGGCATCCCACATATTTTCCTCAAGATTAAAGACAGAAATCTAAAGAACCAAAGTAGAATCTAAGTAGTAAAAGTTATTTTTTCCTGTATAATCTGTCCAATTTCCAGTATCGCACAGATACAAAGACTCATGAGCATTTTAGGCAGCCTGACAAAGAAACGGAGAATGAGACCCATTATTTCATATGATTTGATCAATTTAAAGATGAATATATAAAGGCCCCATGGTGAACACAACATGCTTTCTTTTAAATGCACTTAAGCATTAAATTTTTTTGTTTGTTTGTTTTGCAATTTGACGCTGCTTGAATTATGACAGTGTTTTAGTTATTTTTAAAATAAATTATTACTTTTATTTAATAAGGATGTATTAAATCTATTAAAAGTGACAGTAAAGACATTTATAATGTTACAAAAGATTGCAAATTGTTGCTGTTCTATTCATCAAGGAATCCTGAAAAAATTACCATGGTTTCCACAAAAGAATTAAGCAACAAAACTGTTTTCAACATTGAAAATAATAAGAAATGTTTCCTGAGCACCGACTATATTAGAATATATTCAGAAAGATCATGTGACACTAAAGACTGGATTTTAAATTGTATACTATTTTACAATATTACTATTTTTGCTGTATTTTTGATCAAATAAAGGCAACCTTGGTGAGCCTTCTTTCAAAAGCATAAAAATTTCTTTCTGAAGAATATACCAGTAAAGTAAACACACTGGACACACACATACGGTGACACGTTTGCACAGTACCAAAATAAATTTCATCCTAATTTTCACTAAGTGAACAGACTCCTCCAAACAGGAACAAACAAAACAAAATCTTTCAATGATGCTGCTTTCATAAGCGGTGCAGACCAGAAGACCAGTCACTTAGAGACAATAATTCATTAAAGCACACACAATAAATCCACAAATTCCTGATCCGATGAAAGAAGATGTTTGTGATTATGTATAGTTTATATCAGTACAGAACCAGCAGTGGTGATTTAGTAAGCAAGCCAGGGGCTTATTCAATAAGTATGTGTACAATATGGACTCTTTTTGAAATTATTACCTTTAATGATGGCTACATGCTTCCAATCAGGCAGTTTTAAAGCAAATCATCTGCCTGAACTTGGCACTTGGATGGGAACCCCACCCCCACTCACTCTGTCAATATGATCTAACGGGATTCTGACATTATGAAGACTTATAGGAAGAGTCGAGCACATAATATATAACTGAACAAGCACAACTACAGTCTTAAACAATGAAACACACAGAGGACTGATCTATAATCTCTAAAAACTCTCACGTGTAGTCTAGCACTTAATGTTGACAAACACATGAGGGCGCACATTTGGGAAAGAAGAGACGGTGGTGTGATCTTTGGAAAGAATCCATGCACATGTAACATGTTAATGAAAAGGAAATATTCATATTAAGGGAAAACAAACTATTGAGAAAGTGCTCATTAGACCTTATTAATAAATGCCAGTGCTGGTAATTAGCGAAAGGACCTTGAAGCCTCTGTTTCTTTTCTTTTCTTTTTACTGCTTCTTTTTGTGTTTGTTTATTTGTGTTTTTTTTGTTGTTGTTGTTTTTTTTTAAAGTTGATTCCGTGCCGTTCCCCCGCTTTCAGTGCTGACCTGATCTCTCCGCCCCTCCACTTCCTCTATGGACGCAGCCCCATCCTTTCATCCACATGCTGCCGACCCACTCTTCCCTAATCCCAGTGCCCAGAGGAGGGCTGCTGGGCCAGTCGCTCTCCCTCTGCAGAGAGTCCAGGCTCTGGCTCTCTTGCTATCCTTCTACCGATGATTCTCTCCATCCACCCTTCTCAATCAATGGCCCAGAGGCTTAGACCCACTTCCTCCTAAACTAGGAAGTTTGTAGCTGACTGACACGCTCCATATGCGCTGAAACTTCTGCGGGTTTACACATTTTCATAAACAATTCATGTTTAGCGAGATTATTTAATTTTTTGCTTTGTAAACAAATTGTGATTTTGTATATTTTGTGATAATTGTATATTTCTTCAATGAAATAATTCTTATTGAAATTGGATAATACAATTTTGAAGAATTAATGAAGTGGTGTCATTGTAATAAAAACCATTTAATTAAAAATTATAGTAACACTTTAGTAAAAGGACCAGTTCTCACCATTAACTAGTTGCTTATACATTAGCATGCATATTACTAGCATATTGGCTGTTTATTAGTACTTATAAAGCACATATTCTGCACGACCATATTCTACATCCTTAATCCTACCCAATACCTAAACTTAACAGCTACCTATTACTAACTATAACTATAAGCAGTAATTCGGAGTTTACTGAGGCAAACGTCGTAGTTAATAGTTAATTAATAGCAAGAATTGGACCTTAAAATAAAGTGTGACCAATTATATAATAGAGAAGAGAAAAATGTTTATTAATACTATTACTATTACTACTACTACTGCTAAATATTAATATAAATGAAAAGGCAAAAAGTAATAATAATAATAAACAATAACAACAATAATAAAATCTATAATAATAATAATACAATTTAAAACTTAGTTCTAAATTTGCTGATTAACTTATATAATTATATAGTTGTATATTTTATAGAATTATACTATAATTATGACTTCTGAATGCACACTGATTTCATAAAGATGATTACAACTCTGACTCATTCATTTGATTTCTGTGCTTTATAATACTGTATATTCATCTTTTTATTTTGCTATGACTCTTTTGCTCGGCTCTTTTAAAGCATCACCTTGTGCATCTTTTTTAATGTAATATTCACTTTGTATTCAGGTGGTATTAAAATAAGGTTACAAGTGATGAACGATCAACATAAACACTGTTGGTTGAATCAAAACAGAAGCAAATATTAATCCAACCCAGAATATGCCTATATGATTATTGCAAAGCTGCAAAATACCCTCTGGTTGACCAATTAAAATAAACGACAAATAAAATAAATTCAAAATGATCCTTGGTTTATGTCCACAAACAGGAATTTACTGGCACAAACTTCACTTGTATTTCTTCCTTACATCTCTGGCCATTTAATTATTCACTATATGCCTGAATAAATGAACATGAAAAACACTCTCAGATGACTTTAAAAAAGTAATAGCTACTGTAATTGCTACTTAAAGAAAGTTTTTTCTTCCCTTTCTAATTTTTTGTATTGTACCATCTGACTTGTTCTTCTTTCATGTCACTTCATTACATTTAATTTATTAATGTCCAATACTTAATGTGCCAAAAATGTCAGATTCAAAGCTGTGAAAAATGGGGCACTTTTTTTCTGCTGATAAGGAGAGGCTCAAGCTGTTTGGAGCCTGTTGTTTTGGCTCATGGGGCTGAGAAAGAGAGGAGAGGGGAACAGAGGAGGGTGCAGTATCTGTCACACACACGCACACACACACAAACAGGCAGAAAGACAAACCCATCACGCCAAAGGACACGATTTCAGACCAGCTCACGTAAAAACACAACACATCTCTGGCTCCAGATGCTAGTTTGAAAGTTTGCTGGTTTCAGAGTGGCCAGACTGAGGCCTCATCAGTAGCTTTCTACTGAGAATAGTACAACTTTCCGATGAATAAAAGATCCGAAACATAAATAAAACTGAAACAATCATCTAAGTGAATTGTGAAGAAGGGTTGGGTACATTTCCACTAACACACATTAAGGGTGACGGCAGTCATTATGCAATAAATCAACACTAACAAACACCCTCCATGGAACCCAGCTGAAACTCCCCCTCATTAATCGACTGGCTCTCAGGGTTTGTCCTTGACATCTGTCCATCTCTCATCGCCACTAATTGATCTCCTATCGATTATCTTTTGTTACTAACACATTCCAAAATGAGAGTTTCTCCACTACAACTGAGATAATAACATGCTACGGTTTAGATATCGCAGCTCTTTTTCAGGTATTGTAAAAATATTATATTTTTTTGTTGTTGTTGCTTGGTTGACTCATGGAGTAGTTAATTAAAGGCCTACTTTACATCCCTTTGATGTTGTCCTCTAAAACCCATTTATGCACATCTACAGCCATGAGAAGAACTTCTCTGTACAAATGAACATTATCTAATTCATTTAACATGCACAGATACACTGTGATGTGTTATTGTGATGTTTTTGTTTTCTTGTACAGTTCAGTCCTTTTCCTTCTGTGTGAGCCCAATGTTATGTCATTAAAATTAATTAAACTACAAATTAAAATCTTCAGTGTGCTAGCAATAGGAAGTGAAGAGGCTATAATCATTGTTAATCGCAGGGCAAAGAGCTCCCTCAGGGACACTGAGAACACAATGTCAGCTCCAGATATTAAGCATTTCAGGTAATAAAGAAGTGTGTTTGTGTGTGCATAAGTGAGAACGTGAGTGTGTGTGTGTCAAATTTTCAATAAGACATTAGCATAGGCTACATACCGTTAAAATATCAGGATACTCAGGTGTGAAATCTATGCTAGATGTTATTTAGATGTTACTTTTGTATCTGTTAAATTCCACTTTCACTTGTTCTGCAAATTAGTTACTTTTGTAGAGGGTCATTTATCCAACTACTTGTATACTGCAAATTTATTATTGAAAATTTTATTTAAACACTTCAAAATTAGCTTCAAAATACTTCCGTTTAATCATAATACCTTTTGCCTCAATTACAATTATGAATGTAGTACTAAAACCCACTGAAAAAGCTTCAAGTTTAACCTCAAGTGAACCAAAATCATCTGACAACTTGATATCCAAGTTGGCAAAATTGCAAAAATTACTTTTTCAATATTAGGAGCATTAGTATACGTTGGAAACGGAAAACCTATCAGTAATGTTTTGCTTTCCAGCAAAAGTGTACATATGAATTAGAAATGATGGCTGTATCATTTCCAGATAAACCAAGTAAACAAAATTTGGTAAAGTACATTGATCAATTAATGAAAAACATAAATATTCCAGCAAATTTAAAATACATTGCTACAAATAAAAACTGATTGTTCTTTTGTTGCAGGGCAAGTAATATTGTAAGTACTTGGCCCAACTTGACAACTTGAAAATGTCATTTTTGTTAAACTCTTCTAGTATTATCCATAGTATATACATACTGCAAAACATTTTTGTACATTTTCTGATGTATACTGCAAATTTATTATTGAAAATTTTATTTAAACACTTCAAAATTAGCTTCAAAATACCAGCATTATAAATCAAAATGAAGATGCATTGCTGAAGTTTTTCTGTTTTCATATTTTCTTTTATTTCCCTGAGTTATCCACAGACTAGAGTTGTCTGTCTCTGTAAAGACAAATACTTATAAAACACAGTCACTCAGCCGTCTCTAACATCTCACGCACACACACAAAAACTATCGTTACTATAGTAACGTCAGTGAAGCACTGAATGTTCAAGAGCCAATTTTGCGTGCCATTTGCCCATTTCATTAATTATATCTTTGTGCAGGAGAGTACAGAACAGCCCCCCTAAACACACACATACACACTCCCCTTCCCCCCAACACCCCCCTTTCCGCCGACCAAATCCTGTGCTATGGATGTAAGCCTGTCCTGTCATGGACAAACAGTAGCATTGTTTGGGGCAGCCGGTCCCAGCCTCCCCCCTCCCTTCAGCGAGTCCCAGGGCGCTGGCGGAGAGAGAAACAAAATGAGCGTCTTCTCTAATGAGCTGCTGCCTGTCAGCTACAGTTAGGCACTCAGCACAGAAACAGAGAGAGAGAGACAGAGACAGAGGCGGGTAAGGCCTCTTGTTAGGGGACGTTACACTGGCACACGTGTTGATACGTAGGCATGCTTTCTCATGAATTTTGCATCAGCCTATTTGAAGACACTCAAGACATACTCAGGGTCCAAAATTAACTTTTTGTTATACCTTCCAATGGTAAATGAATTGAGGAAATGCACTAGCCATGAAGCTGTCTATGTAAATGCGCAAACTTTTATCATTACAGATACATTCACTCTGCAAGAGAACTTGTATGACTTTGGCATCAACTCACTTAACTTGTGCAAGATAAGAAACCATGAATGTCAGATTATTGTTCTTGCAATTAAAAGTATTCATTATATTGTGATTTCATTTAAAGTTACCACAAAATTCCCCAAAATGTACTCACATTTGGTGCTTGGCGAGTTCATTTTAATTAAGCTGGAATACACTACATGACTTTTAAAATCTGAACAGATTTTAAAACACTAGAAATCATAAATTTGCTAACTTTGGAAATGGTTAGCAGAAAAAAAAACTGGGCATTATACACTAAACGACTGAGGATCACATTTTACCAGACTTTCAAGTTTCTCAGAACACAACTTATTAGCTCAGAAACGTGTTAAAATGTAAGGAGATGCATGACAAATAATAATTTAAAAATTATTCTAAAATTGGCTCAAAACATCAAAACAATATATGACTGATATATAGTCTAGCTTTGAAGGCTAAAAAATCAGAGTCTGTGCCCCTCACACAATACACAACTTTCTCTGACTTGCAGCAACTAGTATTAACTCAGTCAGACTGAAAATTGGAGCAAAAGTCATGTAAATTGAAAAAGTCCACAGTCATTTTTGTCATTCACAACTTCACAAGTTACAACTACAAGATCTTTCATCTTCAAGCTGATTAATTCAGTGTTGGGAAACAGTTGGGCACTTTTAAACTGCAGGTTGTTCAATGTTCCCTGTATACAAATTACAACTAAGAAACTCAAATACACCCTACTTGTGATTAACTACTAAATTAAACACAACGCAGAGCCTTGGATCTACTATTTTTTTTATAAGTTGATTTAGAGTTTCATGAACCATTTGAAACAAACCCTTTCATTGTAATGAATCACATTTCCAACACTACATTTGCGAGAGTGTAAAAAGCAGGTGGTTTAGAAAAGCGTGTTAAAAAAATTAAGAAAGAATAAAAAGTAGCTTGTTACTGGAAAAGCTAAATTGTTTTGAAAGCAAATGAACTACTGTACAGTCATGGAAAATGTATTAAAGTAACAGCGTCCCTATACTTGTCAGTTACTCCTCAACAATGTTAATACTATTAAACATTGTATTTTTGTACCACAAATATGTGAAACATGGCAATATTGCAAAATTGTTGCATCAGAAAAACTGTTGCATGACTGTAGTTTACGTGCTTTCAGTGGCGAAACTATAAAAGATATCAGATACTGACATACAACCTGCTCCTTCATTTACATGTGAGTAGACGTTGTAATCCTAGGGGAGCATTTAACTGATGCACTACAGGCTTCATAAATATCTTATGAAGGAAACTTTAATGCCATCAAGTACAATAGCTCAAGGTACTGTAGGAGAAAATCAGTTTCAGTATCACGGTCTGAAGAACTAACGAATACAAATGTGCCTGAAATAAAAGCTGCTGCTTTCATCATCAGTGTCTGCAAATGTTTAAGATCTACACAGCATATCAGAAACTGAGATGTGCAGATCAAGGCCGTGTCAGTCTTCACATATTCAACCAGGAAAGGCATATGCTTTATGCAAAGACTAAGCAATTAATGCTGAGTTAAAAATGTCATCAGAATCCAAACACATCCTCTGGTCTCACAAGGCTGTCTAATGTGTATCCTCACATGTGTGTGTGTGTGTGTGTGTGTGTTGGCTGGGGGTTCAGATGTATGGACATTATTTACAGTGGCTGGGTCCTGCTGGGCAGTACATATGTTTAGTACGTTTCATTCCCGCCATTATGAGAATGTGCAAAACGGCGCTCACACAATGACAGCCATCTGTCTGTCTTTGCTTTCAGTTGACAAGAGACGGTCAGTCACTGGAACAATCCATCTCTAAACAGATCAATAATCCAATGTCATGACAAATAAAACATGTTTTGACCAATCATCTCTCCAACTGATAACTTTTACATGTATTGCTCAATGCTCAACCAGACACAAAAATCTTAAATATTGGTTGCGGCGGAAATGGCGCAACAGCAAAGCCCTGATCGGGCCACCTTGAGGGTGTTAAAGGCTGACCAGCCATTTTTCAGTAATTGTGTTAAATAATTATGAGGCCAGATGATAAAAGAGCTTTCAATCAGCAGGAATACGAGCACAGATGTTTCATTAAAAAAGGCTCCCAGTAATACCGTATCTCTCATTCACTCATCATCTGCAACACACACGCAGAATTACATCTAAACCTTCTGTTCCCATACTAGAGGTTAGACATTACATTTTGAAGATGGCTTACGCAAACAGGGGAGGCTAAGGATGGCTTTAACATAGAGTGAACTGTAACACTTTAAGTTTAACCACTTAGAAATATGATTAACCTTGTACAGGGATGAAACCGCTATCCTTGAAGGATTTACAGGACAGTTTTTATAGGATGCATTAAAATTATCAAAAGTGAATCAAAATAAAACATTTATACATAAACACATGGTAACACTAAGAAAAAGAGCTTTCCCTCAATAAACTTCTAATTTGCTGCTTATTAATAGTTAGTAAGGTAGCTGTTAAATTTAGGTATTGGGTTGGGTTAAGGGATCTAAAATATGGTGGTACAGAATAAGGCATTAATATGTGCCTAATAAGTACTAATAAACAGTCAATATGCTAGTAATATGCATGCTAGTAAGCAACTAGTTCATAGTGAGAACTGGTCCCTAAAATAAGGTGTTACCAAGACATTTATAATGTTATAAAAAATATTTTAAATAAATGCTGTCCTTTTTATCTTTTTCTTTCATCAAAGAATTCTGAAAAGAATTGTATCATGGTTTCCACAAAAAAAAAATTACACAGCACAACTGTTTTCAACAGTGGTGACAATAAAAAAAGTTTCTTGAGTACCAAATCAACATATTAGAATGATTTCTGAAGAATCATGTGACACTGAAGACTGGAGTAATGGCTGCTGAAAATCAGTTTTGCCAGTTACTTACCAGTTATTTAAAACTGTAATACTATTTGACAAAATTATTATAATTTTACTGTATTTTTGATCAAATAAATGCAGTCTTGTTCAGTATAAGACATCTTATTGAAACATCTTATTGACTTTTATATAAATATAAATAAACATACTTACATAAGTATAATATTTAATTATATAGGATAAATAGCACAGAAAAACAGGAAATAATTTTAAAATATTTTTTTTGTCGGCTCGGTAAAGAAGAGGTGTAGCTTGCTCTGGTTTGCGATCACTTCAGTCACGATCAGTGCTGAACTAGAGTAGAAGAACTCAGTCTTATTTATCTTGAGTTATCAGATGTAAAAAGCTCATCTACTGTATATGAGATGAAAGCTGTCTGTATGAAAAGCTCTATCAAAAGAGACAGAGGCAGATGATGGACAGAGATATAGTCTCTAATGGCCGTGGATCACTGTAGAGTACAAAGAGACAATATAGTGAAACCTGAGAGTGATAGACAGGTTGCCATAGAAAGACCAGATGATGCTGTCACATCCTCCTCTCAGATTTGAGGGATATGCAGTATTAGTTGTGTCACAGTGACAGACTGAAAAAGAGAAAGGGCAAAGTTCAGAGTAGTTAAAAGAGCATGCTGTTGTTATTTTGACTAATAGATTTACCAGTTTATGTTTTTGAGGCATCATGGGTAATCAACAGAATGTTTGTGGATCCAAACTAATTCATTTTAATGGTTTTTTAATAACAAACAGGACAGAAATAACAAACTGACAATTGCTCCATAATATTCCCAATTATCATAACTGGGCATTTTAAATCATAAATACGTTTTTATGCAGTTTGTTTGCGTGCATTTGGAAAACACGCTAGCAAACAAAGGTTTATCAACATTCATTTGCATTTTGTCTAGACGCGACATCACATTTATCCTTTTGTTTTACATAAACAATGTATTGACCCAGTATCAGCAGGGGTAACATCCCCAAGTACAGTACATGAAACATTCTTTTGTCTTGGGGAAAACGACACACGTGGGAATTCTAAAAAACGTTTCCTGTATTTTTTCACATTTACAACCACAGAATGTGTAGAAATTGCATGTTGGCTGAATGTTGTTGTCCACCATGACTGTTGCATTGACCAGAGAAACTAGCAAGCTAATGAAGTCAAAGCAGGGGAGTGGTCAGACAACATGCCAAATAAATTCATTCTGACTTTGTTCATTAACAACGACAGCACCATTAGTGACACTACAGAATAAAACTGAATAAAAAAATGACAAATCTTACTTGTTAGGTATAAATTCTAAATGTTAACAATACTTTTACATTACTTATTTATCTTAGTGAAGGTAAATGTATTCATATTTTCTTTATTTTAGAATATCATAATCAAACTATTTTTATATTAAATAATATAAATACATATAAATATTGGATACTAATGGACCAGGCAACCGGTCCAAGCATTGCCACACACTTGTTTACTTGGCATCCCTTCAGCCAACAGTCCACACTACAGTTAGTGCTCTTTAAACTCAACACTTTACACAAATACAGAGCAATTAGGGCCCTAATGAGAGTGGGTAGATGGGGGAGGGGAGTGTTGGTGAGGGGCATGAGAGGGGATGGAGGTGAAGGGAGGACAGAGAGACAGAAATCTCTAGATGACAAAAATCAGACAAAAGGCTGTCTTATTCAGCACCAATAGCCCATTGCGTCATAACGACGCTCGCATGACGAGTCACTGGTAATCTTAAACACTTCATGGTGTGCTAATGCGATTTCATTTTTCTCACCAGTTACCTGGAATCGAGTGAAAGATCATTCTCATGACCAGGTCAGCCAATGTTCAACAGAATCAACATTAAGTGGAATCAGTGTTCAACAGAAACAGCGCTGAATTTAGGGAAAATCTGTGGAATGGATTTAAAATGGTAAAATGAGATAAACAGAACTGAGATTATTATTAGTAGCTAAAGTAAAAATTAAAGTATTTAATAAATAAACACGTGCAGGGCAGGGCATGTGTAAAACACTGGACTGTAAATGAAAGAAGGTCCACTTGACCCTTCATTAAGACCAGTCTTAAACTGTTACTGACCCTACCTTAGCAGTTGTTGCTATCCACCTTAGCTTTTTTTCTTTCCCTTTTGATCTTTTCTAATGTACTGTAAGTCTTTGGAGATTTTATAAGATTGGTGTGTTTTGTAAGATTTTTTTTCTTTTAAAAGAAATTAACTTTTTTCAGCAAGGACACAGTAAATTGATCAAATGTGACAGTAAAGACATTTATAAATGTTACAAAAGATTTTTATTTCAAATAAATACTGTTCTTTTGAACTTTTTAATCAAAGAATCCTGGGGGAAAAAATCATGGTTTCTACAAAAATATTAAGCAGCACAACATTGTGTAACAATAAGAAATGTCTTAAATTCTGAAAATTCAGCTTTGCCATCATAAGAATAAATTACATTTTAAAATATTTTAAAATAGAAAAGAGTTATTTTAAATGGTAAAAATATTTCACAATACAATTTTGTGATAATATTTTTTACTTTATTTTTCATCAATTTAATGCAGTCTTAATAAGCATAAGAGTCTTCTTTCAAAAACATTTAAAAAAAAACCTTACCAACCTTAAACTTTTGAATGGTAGTGCAATTTTACATTTTCTTGGAATAAAAACAGCTGATAAAATTGCTTGGTCACAGTTCATTCCAGCCCATGTGAGAACATCTTCATAGCACTTTATCAGCACATTATACTTAAAATCACAGAAATCTCTAGGTAATTTTGTTGGGATGTTCTGTAAAGCACGTCCGAGTTAGCAACCATAATCAAGGACGACAGAGCTTAACAAAGGGTCAGTTCTGTGGAAATCTGCAGGCAACGATTCCATGTGGGCCTGCTGACTACCCATAACACCACCCAAACCTGTGACACTTTCTCAAATGGAGAGGTCACACAGATGACCAAAGACCCAACCTAATGTCTGAATTTCACGGCTGCCCTTTTCTTGTGGGTTTCTGTTGGGTGGGTCCAGTGATGAAGTTGAGTGATTCTCTTTTATAGTTTTGGCAGGCTATTCACTGGCATTAAGAGCAGGAAGACCCACTCTTAATGAGCAGGTCACTGAAAGCCCTCTGAGTGATTAGCTCAATTAAGGCTCCTTCCCATCACTGAGGAGTGCCATGTCCAAATCAGTTTAAGCACAACATTTCTTCAATGCCAGCCCCCTATACAGCTATATCACACTCAGCATGGTAATTAAATTAATAATATGGTCAAATTGTTTTGTTTTACTTGGTGTTGTTCAGCTGGAACTTCAATTAGTTCAGTAGTCATTCAGTAGAAGAACTAGCAAACAAAACAAACAGCAAACACATTTCAGAAATGTATTAGACGCATATAGAGAGACAAATGTTTCTCTCCTCCTCTTGGTGAGTGGACATGGTTTGTCGTTTCACACAGACCTCCACTCCTCACACCTCCAGTCACAGCAAGACAGTTCTCTGTGTTCCTGCTGCCTGACTGTATCAGTGAGACAGCTCACTGCCAGAGATCTGAGCTACTTTTAACCATTTAAGCCACGTTTGGAAAAAATAATGTTCAAAGTGAGGAAACGAAGCCCCGTGTAAGCCTGGTCTTAACCTGTATTGGGTGATCCTAAATAAAATAATAATAAATAATAATATACAAATAAATAAATAAATATAAATAATAAATAAATACTGGCTGCATCATAAAAGTGGTCTGTGCAAATTGTGTACAATATTCAAAGTCATTTGAAGCTATACGATGAATGGAGTAAAATTAAAGTCATTATTCATTAAAATATCTCATTGGCATGTTCACAAGAGGTCATGAGAGAAGAATCAAGGATGGAGGATACAATGTAAAAATAAGATAAAACAAAGATTAGCAGAGTACGTTTTACAAGAAGATACGATTTTAGTCTTTCTACTTCAAAATTTCGCTTTTGATTTAATGTCGCTTGCCGTTTATTTGAAATTATTTGTGAAATTTAGTAGCAAGTCGCTTGCCGTTTATTTGAAATTATTTGTGAAATTTAGTAGCAAGTCAAAATTGTTTCAACGGTGTATAAGACTTGGAATATAGTGCATGAGTATTTACATGACTATTTGTACAGTATATTTTATGCTGATTTTGCACTTGAAAGCACTCCATAATTGTAACTGCATGGAAAAAGAGAAGAGTTACATTACTCAAAATTTGTCCTTTTGTGCACCACAGAAGAAAGAAAATCATATGGGTTTGGAACATCACAAATATGAGTAAATGATTGTCATTAAAGGGTGAACTGTCCCTTTAAGGGACATTAATCATCAAGGTCACCCTTGACCCTCACATTTTTATTTTCATACTTAGTATGCAGATGACAAGATACAGCACAAACATCTTCATGAATATATAAACATAAATTTTTAAGTATGGAACAAATTAGAATTCATAAATCCGGCACTGAAGGATAAGTCATGGCGCAATGTTTTGATTTATCATCGCCTTTTGACTTTGGAAGGAATTATGCCAATGAAATAAAACCAGCGACTTTGGCAAGGCCCCCCCCATAATCACTGAGACACAGCTCATGATTCCTCCATCTCATCATCCTAACACGTCTGTGGATCAGTATCCAATTATGTCCCAGGATGCAATGACATCTCTACATTCACGAATGTCCTCTGGGTCATCACTTTAGAAAGTCAAGCACTGCATTCCTCTCCCACTATCTGGCTTTTAAAGAAACAGACAATGAGGTTCATTTATGTCTTCAGAAAAGGGCAGTGTAACAGGACGAAATGTTTTGTGATGTTAGAAAGATCAATTGCTTTATAGAAGTTGTAAACTAATACTGATTCAATCCTGAATACTAATTCAAACCTGCAGTAATCTATACGCAGTGGTTTATGACAGGAGATAAAATTCAGGCCATTCACTGATTCAGTATGCAATAATACAGGTTTAAATGACACATTATAGTGACTAATTGGGCTGTATTGTGAAACAGGTAATCCCTAACTTTTTCTACAGGTGTTATTGTAAGATTAGAAGAAATTTGAGCAGCTTTAGCTCACTAGCAGAGCCAAACATTCTCTCAGTGTCACAAGACTGAATATGACCACAGATTAAATTACTTTAAGGGATAGTTTAACCAATAATGAAAATGTATCATTCATCATTTGCTGTACTCACAATTATGTTGTTCAAACCCATACGTACCCATATTCACTGTAAATGCACGGAACAAAACAAAATAAAATAATACAATTAAATATTAAAATTGAAAAATAAATATACGTTTTTTTTTTAACAATCACTAAATGTAACAATAATTAAATCTCTAAAAAATTATGTGAAATGTCACATCTAGTTTGCAGCAGTTACATTTAATGAACACGCCATTGAAAAGCACCCTTTGGCCTGTCATTTCCCAAGCAGGCCTCGCCACAATGGCCGGCCCGACGAAGCGAACAGAAATAGTATTTCGAATCATGCTGCCGTGGTCCGATGAACATCCCCGCTTCACACTCTGAGCAAAGAATGCGCAGTGATGTCACCGGGAGGCAGGGGTAAGTGAGAAATGCTGTGATTTAGGGACAGGACATGGTGGAGGGAGGGAGGAAGGGGATGAACAGTGGGAGCAGTGAGGGGGAAAGAGAGGGGGATGAGATGGGAATGAGAGAGGTCTCCGGGCTTCTGCTGCCACCGCCGTAATGGCCCAAACGAGGTGGAGGGGAGAGCAGTGGAGTGAAGCCAGGGGTGAGGCGGTGGTGACTCTGCTTCAACGCCATATGAGCTGGCAGCTTGTCACAACTCAACCCATCACACAAACGCAGACACAGACACATTCCCATTACCCTACACATCAGATCAGACCCACTTCCGCAGCCCTTACACGTTACCAGCACAAGGGTGATAAACACATCAGAATCAACCAGCATTCCTTGTCCACACCAAGCACCATCATCAGGCCAATGATAATCAGTTACACGCTCTCTAAAATGCTTGTTACAGCAATATTCATCATAATCTACTTGATCTTTTCTCTTACAATCAATCAGAACCATCTACTCCTCATTCTGTCTCTCTATTCATCCATCTATCTATCCGTCGATACATCTATCGATTCGTCTATCAATCTTTCATCTATCTATCCATCCATCCATCCATCTCTGTCTATCTGTCCATCCGTCTATTCATCAGTCTATCCATCCAGCTATCTGGCTTATAAACTTTTGAGTCAAGATTCATTGTTTGCCTGGACCAACTTTGCACTTTTCTAGTTAAAATTATGGTTTTATACTTTTCTCTTTTTTTAAATTCAGTTTCATTTTTTGTTATCTCAATTGAAATTCATGAATTGAATTGAAAAAAAAAAGGAATTCTCAGTTTAGTTTTGAATGGAGCACAACCCTGGTTGACAGACTGAGCCTTTATGCATGCATTTTCCTTGTCTTTCCTATGAATATTAAAGCAGATTAAAGACAGGTTGGTAAAAATAGCTGAATATGATTATTTTGTGGGCACCAGGGAAATAAGATGAGTCTGAAGTGATTATTTCATCTCTTTAAGTACATAAATTTTTAAACCGCATTTGAAGGATAAATTGAAATATTGGATATATACAAATGACAAACCATTTCAAGAAAACAACCATCTGAAACAGTGAAATGATTGTAACCAGTGTACAAAACCAATCTGTTTAAGTCACTGAAGCTTTTTCTTGTAAAATGACCGCGCTATAGAAAACCGTTTGGAACCAGTTTTTTACTTCATTCTCAGGCTTTTGGACCCCGCTGTACTGTATCATTCTGTTATAGTGAAGAAACATTTTGGAAATTCAGTACAGCTAATCTCAGAACTGCTATTGTTCAACATACTGACTGCCTCATGTACTGAACACCAACGACATGACCTTTAGGTCATCTCAAGCTTACCCATCTCTCTTCATCACAAACAAATAACAACACCTTTTCTACAATGTTGGCACACAAATGCAAGTGTTCTACCTCCAAAATAATAGATTGCATTATGTAAATTATATCTGAACAGTTATGAGAGGGTTATCAAATTCAGTCAGAAATATTCCAGAACATGTGCACAGACTTTTGACAGCGCATGAAGAGTTTGCAAAGGCAGAGGAGAAAGAGGAGGAAAAGAGGAGGAGGAGGATGAATAAAAAATGAAACAAAGAGAGGGGCAACATGTGGAAAGCAGATCTGATCTGGCGACATGTATATATTTCGCATTCGGCAAACAAACAAAAGGCTGGTAAATAGCAGGAGAGGAAATGCGTGGTTATCCGATGCCGCCGCTCTGCGCTCAGCCCGCACCTCCCGGCTAGGGTTTCCCTGGCAGACAAAGAGCCACCAGCGCATTCTGCCGGCCTGCCCATAAAAAGCTACACTGAAAAAGCCAACACCTCTTCCCTTCGGGGGCTCCACAAAACACTTTTGTTAGTCGATATTAAAACATGTTGCAATATCAGCCCTTGTCTCACAAAGGAAACTTTATCACATGCACAATGAGGTTGCTAGTTGGCTGGTTTTTAATATAGGGGCTAAGCACATCATCGGGGGAGAGGGTTGGTAAATTTGTGACTGTATGGTTAGTTGGAGTTAACTTAGAAGAAGCTCAGCTGTTATGGGACTGATAAAGGAACCATTCACCCAAAACTAAAATTCTGTCATTATTTGCTCACCCTCATGGTGTTCCAAAACTGTACAATTTCTTCTGTGGAACACATAAAGTATTTTAAAGGGGTCATATGATGTTGCTAAAAAGAACATTATTTGGTGTATTTGGTGTAATGAAATGTGTTTATGCAGTTTAAGGTTCAAAAAACACATTATTTTCCACATACTGTACATTATTGTTTCTCCTCTACGCCCCACCTTTTTGAAAGGCGTCGATTTTTACAAAGCTCATCGGTCTGAAAAGCGAGGTGTGCTCTGATTGGCCAAGCTATCCAGTGTGTTGTGATTGGCCAAATACCTCAAGC
>NW_015664998.1:13523-13891 GCF_001515625.1 Sinocyclocheilus rhinocerous | reverse complement strand
AAAAAAAACCACATTATTTTCCACATACTGTACATTATTGTTTCTCCTCTACGCCCCACCTTTTTGAAAGGCGTCGATTTTTACAAAGCTCATCGGTCTGAAAAGCGAGGTGTGCTCTGATTGGCCAGCTATCCAGTGCGTTATGATTGGCCGAATACCTCAAGCGTGTGACGGAAATGTTACGCCCTTACCATACTGTGATGCCCTGTCTGGCCGGAGCGACGATTCAAAAACCCATTATAAACGAGGCATTCGTTGCATCCAGTGCGGACATAATTATGGATTATAATGACTTATACTGTCTTTTTACGCGTTGCGTTGCATCGAACATAAAACCATGTCTGCATTTGTGATCGGAGAAATGACAA
>NW_015664998.1:0-12447 GCF_001515625.1 Sinocyclocheilus rhinocerous | reverse complement strand
AGACAAAAACATTGAAACCCATTATAAACGAGGCATTTGTTGCATCCAGTGGGGACATAATTACTGATTATAATGACTTATACTGTCTTTTTACGCGTTGCGTTGCATCGTGCCGCGTAAACATAAAACCCTGTCTGCATTTGTGATCAGAGAAATGACAAACAACAAGTGCTACTCTACTGCCCAAAACTCGCGTTTGAATCATCAGTGGCAAATCCTTTAAATGAAAACGTACTTACGTGAGTCAGAACTGCTGGCATTTTAGTCTAACGTTACTCTCCCAGGATCAGTAAACAGTCCTCCATAAAATGTGCTGCACACATCTGAATATTTGGGTTGAAGTGTTCTGGAACAGTGTTGTAAATACAACTTAACCACTGATTTCTAGTCGTGTCCATTTTTGGAAGGCCAAACAAAGTAGTTTCGCTTTCACAACGAAAAACACAGCGGCCTAGCGTGAGCGAAAGCCCCGGCTTAGCCTGAGCTGAAGCCGGGCAAGAGTGAGCTGAGGCGGCGGGGTCGAGAACGGCGGTCCCGGCAAAGGAGCGGTGAAAACGGTGAAAGCATATCCGGTGATCCACAGCACTAAGTTGATGTATTTCCTCAGCGACCAGCACGGATCAGCTCTAGGTATGACGAAGCGGATATCGTCCTCTTTTGGAAGACCAAACAAAGTAGTTTCGCTTTCACAATGAAGCACACAGCGTCTTCAGGACATGGCGGCAGCGGCAACAATACTACAGTGAGAATAAAAGTTACGCCTTCTTTCTTTGCGTGAACATTTGGGCGGCGTTATGCAAATCTTCCCACATAGTGAGGTAGATATGTGGGGGCGTGTTCGAACGAGCCGTTTTAGGTAGGCGTGGCTGACTCTTAACTTTTATAAAGAATATCTCTTTGGATTTGAGACTTTAGTCTTTGCAACTTTTCAGATCTTCTTTATGCACCAAGAGCTTGTAACACTCCAAAGAGAAAGGAAAAATTTAAATCGCATTATATGACCCCTTTAAAAGTCACTGGGGTTCAAATAACACTGGACCCCACTGACATTCATATCAATCAATCAGCTAGTTGCCAAAGAAAGATTTCTCATTTTAAAGGGGTCATATGATGCTGCTAAAAAGAACATTATTTTGTGTATTTGGTGTAATGAAATGTGTTTATGCGGTTTAAAGTAAAAAAAACACATTATTTTCCACAATACTGTACATTATTGTTTCTCCTCTATGCCCCGCCTTTCTGAAACGCGTCAATTTTTACAAAGCTCATCGGTCTGAAAAAGCGAGGTGTGCTGTGATTGGCCAGCTATTCAGTGCGTTGTGATTGGCCGAATACCTCAAGCGTGAGACGGAAATGTTACGCCCCTCACCATACTGTGTTGATGCCGTGTCCGGCCGGAGCGACGAGACATAAACATTAAAACCCATTACAAACGAGGCATTTGTTGCATCCAGTGGGGACATAATTACTGATTATAATGACTTATACTGTCTTTTTACGCGTTGCCTTGCATTGCGCTGCGTAAACATAAAACCATGTCTGCATTTGTGATCAGAGAAATGACAAACAACAAGTGCTATTCTACACTGCCCAAAACTCGCGTTTGAATCATCAGTGGCAAATCCTTTAAATGAAAACGTACTTACGTGAGTCAGAACTGCTGGCATTTTAGTCTAACGTTACTCTCCCAGGATCAGTAACGTTAAACAGTCCTCCATAAAATGTGCCGGCGATCCACAGCACTAAGTTGATGTATTTCCTCAGCGACCAGCACGGATCAGCTCTAGGCATGACGAAGCGATATCGTCCTCTTTTGGAAGACCAAACAAAGTAGTTTCGCTTTCACAACGAAAAACACAGCGGCCTAGCGTGAGCGAAAGCCCCGGCTTAGCCTGAGCTGAAGCCGGGCAAGAGTGAGCTGAGGCGGCGGGGTCGAGAACGGCGGTCCCGGCGAAGGAGCGGTGAAAACGGTGAAAGCCGATCCGGTGATCCACAGCACTAAGTTGATGTATTCCCTCAGCGACCAGCACAGATCAGCTCTAGGCATGTCGAAGCGGATATCGTCCTCTTTTGGAAGACCAAACAAAGTAGTTTCGCTTTCACAATGAAAAACACAGCGGCCTAGCATGAGTGAAAGCCCCGGCTTAGCGTGAGCTGAAGTCGGGCAAGAGTGAGCTGAGGCGGCGGGATCGAGAACGGCGGTCCCGGCGGGTCCGACGAAGGAGATGTGAAAACGGTGAAAGCCGATCCGGTGATCCACAGCACTAAGTTGATGTATTTCCTCAGCGACCAGCACAGATCAGCTCTAGGCATGACGTAGCGGATATCGTCCTCTTTTGGAAGACCAAAGTAGCTTCGCTTTCACAACGAAGCACACAGCGTCTTCACGACATGGCGGCAGCGGCAACAACAAAACTACAGTGAGAATAAAAGTTACGCTTTCTTTCTTTGCGTGAACATTTGGGTGGCGTTATGCAAATCTTCCCACATATTAAGTTGATATGTGGGGGCGTGTTCGAACGAGCCGTTTTAGGGGGGTGTGGCTGACTCTTAACTTTTATAAAGAATATCTCTTTGTATTTGAGACTTTAGTCTTTGCAAATTTACAGATCTTCTTTATGCACCAAGAGCTTGTAACACTCCAAAAAGAAAGGAAAAAATGAAATCGCATCATATGACCCCTTTAAAATAAGTAATAAGTAAAAAAAACTGTAATAATAATAATAATAAAACTACACATACATATTCAAAAACTAATAAAAATGACAAAAACAACTAAATTACTTACATTTTAACTAAATTAAAATAATCATGGAAAACATAAAAATAAAAACTAATTTGAAATATTAATAAAAACTGTAATAGTATCTCGATGAAACTAAAATAACACTGGTCACAAAATGTATGTAAGGATCCAGAACGGTCATGTTTCAAGTTAAAAATATTGTGCAAGGTTTGGATGAGACATGCAAAGACAGGCTGAAACAGAAAGCAGCAGAATGGGCTTTGGTGACTGTACAGTCTCTGGACTCACTCACTCAGCTGGACAACTCCTCCCAATTTCTCGGACCCAGTCAGTGGTCTGTCTCCAATCGACACCACGAGACAAACTGTCCCTTTACTTCTCACTCTACACTGTGCCCTTTCTTCTCTTCTCAGCTTATTTCCCAAAGACCTGAGGCTCTAATGCTTCTTTCTACTCCCAGAAAATGGAAACTTAATGCCTGGGAAAAGTGCAAGAAACAACTTGAGGTCTGTTTCATGTCATACCTATTGTTTGTTGCTGTTAGGTAAGACAAGTCAATTTACTATAGCTTTGCTACCTTAAAAACAACTGATGGTCACTTTCAGCCATCTGTAGATGGGAATCCTGGCCGCATTTCTTGCTCAAAGCTAATTGTAGGTTAACTTGCTATTTGACTGTGGTCTGAGGAGAAAACAGCAAAAAACACCCTGTATGCAGATAACAACTGAAAAAACTAGGCAGTAATTAGTGAAATAACGGATTCTGACCACAATACCATAATCAGGTACAGATGGATTTGACAGACGTTTTTACATATATTTTCACAAGTATTTTCTCAGAATGGACCCTTTTCACATTTATAGGGTTCTCAGAAGCGGAAGTGGTCGTAGTTGGGCAAACTTCATTAGTGGTGAATGGAAACTACAACAAATGTTTTTTTTGCATTCCCAATTGCTCCAATAGTTTAAAAAAATTGACATTACAAAAGAGGGAAAAAATATCAAGAGATTACATTGGTCAAAGGAGACAAAGATGTCAAATCAAAGATGTCACTCCCTCAGCTATTGTATTAGAAACACTCACACAGCAGCATTAACTAGTTTTCTGTAATTTAATGCCATAGTAATATAGCACAAAGTATATATACAATATATATATATATATATATATATATATATAGGTAAAATTTGTGGGCCCAGATACTCCATCGCAATGTACTTCAAAGCAAACAACAGCCTGTATCTGGCTAAGAACTGAAGAAACTCCTATGAAAATGTATACTTTAATCTATACTTCTGAATATACTTTTGACAACTCTGCAAAAACCCGCTGTAGCTCGATTATAACTGTGCATGTACACATACACACTCTCTGTTTGACCAGTTCTTGGTCTCTTGTGGTTTTGTGAATGTGAAGTGTGAAGAAGACATTCCCTTCCTTTCTTCCCTGTGTTTTCTCTCTGGCTAAACCACCCAGGAAATAATGTCACAGTGAAAGGGTGAAATGCAGGTCTATTCATGTATTACGTAAGGACTCCTAATCCCTTCGATAGATCGGGAAGAATCATCTCTCTGTCACAGTGAGGGAGAGTATACAGTGTCATGGTAAAAGCTAGGGATAGGGTTCAGTCTCATCAATAGCATGCGATTCTACAGTTATTACGTCATCTTATGGGGAAAAGTCTCCAGGCTCCACCTGGGGAAATACTTCATAGTTGATAGTGTTTTACTGTTCTTTACATCTAGAGAGCTGTGTGTAAAACACAAATGTACACAAGACAATATTGGATTTTCTTAAGACTAAGTGTAAGTGGTATGGCACAGTATCTCTTTATAACACAGACTTTTAATTCTTGTCTGATAAGTTCATAAAAGCACAGATGCACTCTGGGTTCAGTAATAGCTTTTATTTTTGAGTCTCATGTAGTCCAAGCTAAAATTCCAAAAATGGTTCTCGTTTGGTAAAAGCTTTGCTTATCAGAGGATTTAACTTAATGAATGAAAAACAAAAAAGTGTTATGAGTTTTAACCATTTTTAAAATGTAGTATTTAATTGGGACTGTCTGTTTCTATTTCTCTAAGAAAACAAATGCAAAAAAAATAAAAAAATAATAAAAAATAAAACCAAGAGCAAAATGACACTATAATACAGTGTATTAAGTATATTTTTTCTGCTTTCAACAGGAATGGAAAACATATACTGTAACTGCACTATATAGGCTAGTTGCAGTTTCATTGGATGCTTTTTTTTTTTTTCCAATCCAAAACTGACATTTGTATAAATAATTATAGTTTCATGGCATCTTAAACACATTAGTTATGGCAAATCCCACACATATGCTTACATAGTCTCAACAATATCTCCACGTTTTGGCTCTGCAGTAAATTATAAAAACATATATAATAAAAGTAAGGCTATTTAAACACATTTTTAAAATATATATATACGAGAAGCAAAGTTGTATGTAATAACCATGAATAAATGTGTGTTATTGCATAGGAAATGCAGACAACTCATTATACAAAAACATAAACATTTCAAACAAATACATGTACTGGCTCAAAAAAATGAGCTTGATGAGTTTAACTGTTACAATGTACAGTATTTAACAGACATTAAAGGGGTCATATCATACTTTTTAAAATAATTTTTTTCCCTGAGGTCCACCTACAATGTTAGTCAAGTTTTCTGCATCAAAACAGTTTGTCATGACCACTTTCTACTCTTTTTATGAAGACGTGCAAATGTAAACACCATGTTGACATGTGAAATGAGAAGTAGTTGGGTCATGTTTGTGGCTGGGCCACTCTTTTCTAACATTTCCTAATAATTCTAGGAAGGATGAGGATTTTCAGTTGCTCCACAACCAGGAACAGCACAAGGTTTTTAACTCATTTCACTCTTTTCATTAATTCATTTGGAGTTAAGTTAATATTTTTTGGCTGCTGAACACCAAATAGGAGTCTGGGTTGGATGTACAATATTGTCAAAAGGTACAATGCTTTATCGTAATACACTTAACTTATATTTAACTCTATATGAATATTCATTTTCCAATGATATGACCCCTTTAATACAAGTATTGCATTGAGAATACAAAAATGCACTCCACTAAGCATAGTACCATAATTCAGTGTTCACACTGTTCCCAAATTTACATGATTCCAAAAATCAAGTCCTTAAAATGTAGCATGTTACTGATTGGTCAATAAGCTGATGGAATTTGCTGCAAATGTATCTACGGTGTCAGAAGGCATCAGATTAAAAACTAAAGGCATTTCTAAGGTGAATACATGCTGTATATAAGGAAATGTGTAAATGTCTAGGGTGTGTGTAACTAAACCAAACTAGACTAGACCCTTAAACAAGCTATTCATCTTTAATAACCAGTAAAATCATATTGAATAATACAGTTGTCATTGTCCATTATATCAAACATAATAGATAATCCATATTTTGTTATCGATTCTTTTTTAAATGATTTGACTGCTGTCCTGGCCTCAAGCAGACTAGATGACATATTCACAGTGTTGCCATAGCTCAGTCTGCTTGCCATTCAGGATGACTTGTTGAAAAGCAAGTACCTTTAAAGCTAGTTTACTGTAGAGGTGCAATGTAGCTGTAAAAAAGTTGCAGTGTTTTTCAGAGAGGTGCTGGCTTTCAGTGAGAGTGCTTGTGTGGCTCTTGTAACGTCAATGCTGGTTGAGTCATAAATAAATACAAATAAAAACAACATATTAATTTCACTGGCTATTTGGTCACCAATATCTTATGCAAAGTATAAGATTCAATTTCCATATCTTTCACCTAGCCATACACTCTCGATCTCATAGGCTAACAACTCTGGTCACTGTGGCTGCTCTTTGAGCTGCTCCTTCAGGATGCCAGTCTCTGTGGCCCTCCACACGTGCAGGGCACTGCTGGAGGTGAGGAAGAGGAAAAGGATGAAGGCTATGGGAAAGCCCACAGTGTCCACCATACCACCAGCCAGGGCACTAAAACTCAGTTTGCCCAGGACCTCCAGAGTGGCCAGAAAACTGTAGTGGGTGGCCTGAACAGAGACAGACAGAGAAAGAGAGAGAAAGAGAGAGAGAGAGAGAGAGAGAGAGAGAGGGAAATACAGAAAGAGGTTTAGCATTAACTTTTGACGATTTGTGGGATTTTCTCGAGAACAATGAAAAAGGGACAGTAAATTATAAAGGAAGAAAGGGAAATGTGTTTTGCTGTAAGGCTAGATTCAGGTGTTACCCGTGTGTGAAACATGCCATTCATTCACAGAAATCTACATTATGAAATGTTTTCAAATCATCCAAAGGTCCTGCACTTAATTATGCAAGTGATCTTTACATTAGGATGCACCGATTTTAGAAATCTAGCCAGTAACCCAAATTTGATTTGATTTTTTCATCTTATGGCTGATAAAGAGCTCATATTACAATTCTATAGTATTTTGCCTGGGTAATTTAAAAAGAAAACATTAAAATACTAAAATCACTGATGCTAAAGTAAACAATACAAGTGAATTTAGACATCACAACATAATAATGTTAAGTTTTGTTATTGTTTACTAAAACTATAAAACTTTAACAAATCTGAAATGAAGCTGAAATAAAATAAAATCTAAATATTAGATGAAAAACAAAAATCAGAAATGATGCCTTAGCAACTAACTGAAATTAAATTAAAATATAATTATTTAGAAACAGAAATGAAATAGATCAACGCTAAACAGAAATAGATCAACTTTAAGTCAGAGTTGGATGATGATAAAAATGAACTAAATGTAAGAATAGGGGAAATGAGCAAGCACGATAAAATACACATAATTAAATGCATATAAACATACAATTTTGCAACAAGTTAAAAATTTCTCTAATATCATCTGATAACCAATATACATTGTGCTTCCCTAATTTAAATGGCCCTTTTTGCCTTCATTGGACATGACAGTCAGAGATAGTACAGGAAATAATAGGGAGAAGAGGGGAAGATGGGATCAGAAAAAAATGCCATAGGTGACAAGAGTATGAGCACAACTGAAATGTTTGCTTTTGACCTTTTTCACATGTGTTACTTTTCAATGTAACTGATGACATTTTAACTTAATTCTTATTTATCAATTTTTAACTTTGCCTCACATCAAAACAACTCCAACAGGAGGATCAAAGAGCAGCCTGAATCCCTCTCTCCTGTCTAGACATCAGAGAAAGTCTCCATACTCTTCTCCTTCAACTTAGCACACAGGTTTGGAAAGCAAAGCCAAGTCCATTCCTTCACATGGCCCCACCACTAAAGTTAAGTGAAGTACCTTTATTCCTACAAACTTGTTTAAGGTGTTCAGTTTCTCCCTCCAGGGCCTTTCCACAAACATTCACAGTATCAATTTTCGGTCGGCTAAAACCACCTTAAAACAAACACACACAAGCTGCTCTCGCTACGGTATGTATGTCATAGGAACATTTCAAATTAACCTATAGTTTACAATCCTCCTCCTCCTGGTTATTTCACTCTGAACGGGAATCTGAATTATTCATTGCTTGGGGACCAAGGGAAAACATACACTTCTCTTATTGTTTAATGAGTTAGTGCCATTAATTCAGCACTATTGAGCTGATGGAGTGACAAATAGCTGAGAGAGCAGTGAAAGATCACATGCAAGCAGCGCAGGCCCATTTAAACAGGACAATACAATCATGTCCAAGATGAACGAGGGGATGAAACGAGAGAACATGGGAGGGGAGAGCTATCTGTGAACAGTGAGAACTACAGTTTATCATCTAGGGGACACACAAATAAACAAATAGAGATAAAGAACAAATGAACTAACAAGGAGAGAAATTAGGCAACACAAGATTAGCGGGACAAAATAGGAAGCTGATTGTTGTGAAGAATAGATCTGGTATGGATGCACTCTTTATTGATAGACAGATAAGCTGTCTTTACACTGTAATGGTGACACAGAAGCACCTTGTTAGTTCATTGACAAAGTAAAATGACAGAATATAGTTTGCAAAACACACCTAATGCACCTTGCATTAGATGTGTTTTGCAAACTATATACTGTACAAGAATCACTAATGCGAATTCATCTGCTGCTTTATTCCCATGCACATACAAAACACAAGACAAAAATAAACAAAAATCTTTGTTTATAGATTTGCAGCATGGATTTCATAATCACCACAGCTGTATAAATATCTGTATAATTCTCAGCAATTATTGTAAATATAAAAAACATTTTTTTAAAAAGAACTCAATTGAAAATTAGTATATATTTCTGAAACAAACAAAAAAAAATAATAAATTCATAATTTTCCGACGCTGTCAGAAAAAAGTTGCCAGGACAAGAAAGAAAAATCTGCATATATATATATATACACACAGTATATATATATATATATATATATATGCTCAGTTCAAACACACACACACACAAGACCATAGCATCTCATAAACTGAAGGCCAAAATAAATACTTGATAATAGCTCTTGCAATTAATATTCCTATAATAAAAAGAGCTTCATTCATTTACAGCCATACTACACATTCAAAGTTTTGGGGACACTGAAGAGTGAAGTAATGGCTGCTGAAAATTCATAATATTCATAATATAATGTTTTACTGTACTTCAGCTCAAATAAATGCAGGCTTGGTGAGCACAAGAGCATTTTAAAAAAATCTTACTGACCCCAAACTTTCAACGGTAGTGTATAAAGAAGTTACTGAAACTTTTTTTGAAAACTAGGGAACAGACACAAGAAATAACACAAATCGTCTTAAACTTGTAGGTATTGCCCACATGAGCACCACAGTTCAATGTGTCAGAGCTAGTGAACTAACCACTGGTTTACTGCTACAACCAAATATATAATCTTGACCAACTATAATAAAAAGAAAAAAAGAATCAAATGTCATATCTATGAATGAGAATAGACTTTCTGATGCATATGCTTTGTAGGTGATTGATGAGCTGAAATGGGTTGACGTGCAGAGCTAAAGAGAGTGTGAAAACTGCTCAGATCTCTGATGGAGCTATTGACTGACAGATAAATGAGCTTTTGACTGCTGTGATGTGCTCACGTTAGACTTCAGTAATGCGATATATCACGGTAATGAATATGCACGATATTGTTATCGTGGGCACTTCTAAATACCGTGAATAATTATATATTACAAATTATTCCGAATTTTGAATGCATTTTAAGAATACTTTTCCCATCAACTGGTCAAAATGCACAACACCGCTGTATGCTGCGTGAAAGACGCGTGCGCACTCTGATGTAAACAAGCGCGGACGAGAAGCACATGGCGGAACATGTGAGAGACGCTCTGGATGAAAGCGCACTTTCACTCTCTGACAGCAGATGGCGCTAAACTGCAGAAATAATAATAATAATAATAGTAATAATAATAATTCATTTAAATGCAGCCGTTACCCCGGAAACCCTGTAAACAAAGCAGCTGCACTACTTTCTGTTTCTGAATCGTGTTTAAATGATTTAAACAGCCATTCAGATTTGTGTATTTGCTATGATGTTCATCACAGCGCCACATACTTACATATTTAGACTTAATAGGCTATTTATTTTCAAACTTTTTTTTACATTTTAATCTGGACTACAACATGCCCTAGATATTGTTTGAAAGTGTTTTGATTCTTTATTGTTCGGTCACACTTTACATTAGGGCTTCATTAGTTAACATTAGTTAATTCATTAGTTAACATAAACTGCCAATGAAAAATTCTTCTGAACATTCATTAATCTTAGGTATTCCAATATTTAATAACAGGATGTTAAAATCGAGAGTTGCAGCTGTGTTATTTAATGAGCTAACATGAACTAAGACTTGTGTTTTTTTAAACAAAGATTAATAACTTCTGTCGCAAATGTAGCTATTGCTCATTGTGAGTGTTAATGCATTAACTAAGGTTAACTAATGAGGTCTTATTGTAAAGTGATACCTATTGGTCTTTATAGTTCTTTTGCACTTTAATCTGTGTAAAACTTTTAACTTTGTACATTTTTCTGTATTGCTTTATTGCATTTAAATGTTCAGTTATTTTTGTTATAAGAAAAAAGTTATTAAACCTGTTATACTGTATTATGACAGCACTTTTTTTTAAACTTAATTTCAATATCGTGATAATACCGTATACCGTAACAAAAGCATTAGCAATTAATCGCAACATGAAAATTTGATACCGGCATATCCCTAGCTCACGTATGTGGCAGACAGGAAACACTCTCAGGCTTTCTGCAGTTCACGGCCTGTTGTGAGACTCTACCTGTCAACAACTATCAAAAACTGTAAGATGCATGTTTTGTTGTCTTCAGAACCTGACTGCTAAAACTGAAGAGAAAACACAATAGATTTGTCACGCTGTTGACCTTAGGTGAACACGTGTGATGTTGTTAAGCAGTCTGTTCTGATCTGTCAGGGAGCATGAAGAGCTGCGGTCAGTTGAAGAGGGTGGCATGTGATACCTGTATGCTCTCCTCAGCTCTCTGTGTGCAGTTCATCATTGTGGTGAAAGTCAGAGTGGTGATGAGACCAGCTATGAAATGCTGCAAACTCAGACTCAGCACTACCATACCTGAGGGAGAAAGAAGACACAATCCACATTAATACAACATACTTCCCTACATACTGCCCATGTTTTAGATCTGCGTCAAAAAGCCTCAGATCATAAGCAACTCACAGCGTGTTCCTGTTGCAGACAGTCCTCAAGTTTGAATTTGTGGCTTTGAATTTACATACCGCCAGTAAAAATGCATCGTCTTAAATATTGCACTGAAGGTCTGGCAGTGTCAGCTGTTCATGAGAGAGATGGCCTGTAGTAAGTAGCTGCTCTTGTGGCTGGATTTTCTGGTGCTCAGAGCTCTGAAGTGACCAGCTGAATGGTCATAGAGGGTTCAAAATTATTTTTCCTACCCATTTCTGAAATCTGGAGGTGTAAATGACTGGGCTGGGGGTACCAATAATTCTCTCACAGCCAAATGTATCTTTCTTTTGTCCAATTTGGTAGCCAACCCAATGCAGACAATTATTGAAATGCATATGAAGTATCTCACTGGGAGACATGCAGTAACAAACAGTATGACAAATTTAAAACAGTTTTGAAATCTGTATGACTGGTCGTCAGGTTTGCATGCTGTACTGACTGGCAAGACAGCAGAAGTGAGCAACAGCCAACAAAATTGTGAAAGACAGCAAAAGTACCAGAAGAGAACAACACAGTGGGAAGCAGGATCCCCAAAAAACTAAGAAAAAAATGTAAATAAAAAAGGTAAAAAGTAAAGCAAAAAAGGAGTAAAAAAAGATTGCAGAGTGACAACCTTTTGTCTTATAATGTGTTCTTGGGCTTACTTCTATTCAACACTGTCATACCCGTGTTAGAAGGAACAGGACTTTACATGCTAGTTATTACACTGTGCTCTCCCAGACTATTATTTATGCAGACAGAACCATGTCAAACTACTAGCAGTTTAACTTAACATACACTCAAATCTGACTCTATATGATGCCCCAATTGACGCTTAGAAATCAGTGTCTTTTTGACGTTGATTATTTAATTCACAGTAACGCCCACCTAGAGCATGAGACAGACAGTCTATCATTAATGCCTCAAATCAATTATTACCAGAAGCCCATTTGCCAAAAAAAAATAAATAAAAATCACGAAGCTTTCACATCCAGCT
>NW_015664997.1:725157-726044 GCF_001515625.1 Sinocyclocheilus rhinocerous | reverse complement strand
ATATATTGTTCTTGGTGTGAGTGGATCAGGCCCAGACATTTCTTGACTCTTTTTAGTTCAAGGGGTATGTTTGCTGTATATGGTGCATTTAGAGGCATGTTTTTATTGGTCAGGCAGAAGCAACCTGCCCATCTTCAAGAGAGGGAGGGTGATAGAGGGATTAGAAGAGAATTAGGACAGGAAGTGTGTCTTTCCTGGCACTTAGTAGTGGGGAAACCCATGGCAAATGTGAGACTTTTCCTGGTTAGTAGGGGTGGGACAATATATCGATATGGCGATATTTCGTTGTCCTTCTTCATGCGATACGAGAATCGATATCTGGCGCCAAATATCGATATTTTACTACAATACAATACTACAATTTACTACAATATATTACTACAATAAGGCGCTCTATATAGATTTCCCTCCTCCCAGCATCTAAAAAATGCGTGGAAATCGCAGCCGCGCCATTTCCACCTTCTTTCCAAAGCGCTCTGAGCAACCATGAACTGCGTTCTCTATGAAGATGGGGAAGCACGAGGAACCGAAGGATAAACAGATTTCCAGCCACTGTATTAGCTTTACTGCTATATGTTTATGTAGATAAAAGGAGATTGTGATTAAAAAACTGCCCCGGAACAGCTACCAGTGTGGACTGTAGGCATTGATCACGTTATTATTGCAGAGCGCATATTGAGTCCGTGAGTAGCCTAACCTCTCCGCTCGGATAGCAGGTGTATTTCCCTCACTATATGAGTGAGAGAGAGCGGCGCCGGCGCGTCCAGTTTTATGTCAACAAAACTGGATGCTTTCCCTCTCTCTCAGATATTACAAGTGCGCGTTAGGGCACCGACCGGCAGAAACATCTGCACCTATGGCATGGACGACGAAACAAAACCTCGTCA